>NC_084741.1:72264029-72349029 GCF_033978785.1 Entelurus aequoreus | reverse complement strand
TTTTTTTTTTTATGATTTGTCCCTGTAACGTTGTCATCAGTAACCACATTTCATTTTTTCAAGTGTAAATTTCCCAAATCCAGTGTTTTTAATTGTGTTGTATGTTAATGAGTTATTAATTTGCTGCTGACTTGTGACGTTTATTCCATCTATAAAGTTGAACGAAAACTGGACTTTGTATTTTTTTGCCTCACTCATTTCACTGAGCTAAACATAACATTGAATATTTTTAATCTTACTCCATATTGTCAGGCTTGTTACTGACAGTTTTGTACTGTTTGGGTTTTCCTCTGTTTGTGTTTATTTCCTGTCAGCGCTCTTATTTTGGTTTCATTTCCTGCATGTCTCCCTGCGCACTCGTTTCCCTCACCTGTCCCTGATTGGCAGCCTGGCACACCTGGTTGCAGTTGCCAATCAGACTACTATTTATGCCTGCCTCGCCTTCCAGTCAGGGCTCAATGATTGTATCCTGTTATTCTGTTTCCTGGTTCTTGGTTCCTGTTGGCTGTTGCCCGGTTCCTGTTTTCCCTGCATGTGCACTTTCCAGTTGCACTATTTGTTTTTGTTTTTACATTAAAGTCATGTTTTCCTGCGCTCTCTGCATCTCGAGGTTCATCACCAGCAGTTCCTGACAGAATCATTGAGCCAAATACGGACCCCGCAGAGATTTCAATGGCAGAGAGGCTTGACAAGATTTTGGCACTGATGGCCGAATCAAAGAAATGTTTTGCCTCGTTTCAAGCTCCCTCCCACCCATCCCTGTCGTCTGTTGGCCCCTTTGGGGATGTCCGGGATCCGTCCTTTGAGGGACGGGGGGGCTACAGGGGAAGCACAGCTCTCACCTCTCCAAGTGAGGCTCCTCCCACGACGACATTGTCTTCAGCGGCTCCTGTGATGACATCGTCTTCAGTGGCTCCGCCCACGGCGTAGCCTTCTTCTTCGTCTCGCGGGGTCGCCATCTTTCTTCGTCTCCGGTGGGCCGTCCCTGCCTCGCCCTCCAGTCAGGACTCGATGATTGTATCCTGTCTCCTGTTATCCTGTTGCCCGTTTCCTGGTTCCTGTTTTCCCTGCATGTGCACTTACCAGTTGCACTATTTTAATTATTATTATTATTATTTTTTACATTAAAGTCATGTTTTCCTGCGCTACGCCTGCCATCTCTGCATCTTGGGGTTCAAGACCGACAGCACATATATTGCTGGCATATGCATACACCTAACGAAATGATATATTGATAGTCCCATAGTATTTATGCATGCTAACTATGGTATACCGTTAGGTATTACTGTACATTTTGACTTTATTTAGTTTACGGGCAGTGTGCACGGCACATTACTCACAAGGAATCGATGGGTGCACCAGATAAAGCTAATAGCTCATTTCCATCTGTAGTCCTTATGACATACATGGTAGAAAACAAATAACACAACCACCAAAACAATTTAAAAAAGTACCATTTATAATGCTACATCTACTCATATAGAAAATAGTACAATATAAAACAGCAAAATGGTTCGTTTTAAAGTAACACCCATATAAGAGGACACGCAATAGAGCGCGGACACGAGGGTCTGAGGTATTTGCGAGCGGCAATTCTCATCAAGGTAAGCCAGGGAGGAGCAGTTACCATGGAAACCGGAGTCAAATGGGACAAAGAGAAAGAATGGGGAATATAAGTGTGAGAAATGTCAAGTGTGTCGTGTCGCGTTGTGAAAGGCTTGAATTTGCGTGTCTGAGCAAGTGTTGGAGAGTGGTCCATAACGTGATCAGTGGGTGCAAAGCGCCGACTAGTGGCGAGTATGAGGAAAGGCAAGGGGGACTTTCAGGCTGACTCTTTTTGCACGTTCAAATCGGGTCAGCAATCCGCGGCTCTTTAGCGCCGCCCTGGTGGCTCCCTGGACCTCTTTCAGAGATGTTTGAAAATGGAAAAAGAAGAAGAAAAAAAATATTTTTTTTGTTTTGTTTTAATATTATAATAATAATCAGAATTTTACTTGGCAAAAATGACGACAAAAGTCATAATTTTTACTCAAAAAATGTCACTATTTTACAAGAACAAAAAAATTAGCAATATTGTGATAAAAGTCAGAATTTATATGACAAATGTCACCATTTTGCATTCAAAATGAATAATTTTACATTAAAAAAAAAGAGAAAATATTGCAATATTACAGAAACAGAAAGAGTATGAATTTTTTTTCCAAATGTTATGAGGAAAAAAGTCGACACATTGTGAAAAAAAAAGACTGCTTTTAGTTAATTTATATTTTCTTGAATTTTTTGGTAGTAATTGGTTTTTAATCTTATCTGTGTTGGCCCTGCGATGAGGTGGCGACTTGTCCAGGGTGTACCCCACCTTCCGAGATGGGCTCCAGCACCCACCCACCCCCGCGACCCCGAAAGGGACAAGCGGTAGGAAATGGATGGATGGATGGATATTTTCTCTGTAAGAGTGCAATGACACAAACCTTCCTAATTGTTATAAATCCCACTGTTTATGTTAAACATGCTTCACTGGTGAGAGGATTTGGCAAGCACCGTTTTGTCCTACTAATTTCCAGCGATCCTTGAACTCATCGTAGTTTGTTGACATGCACAACGTTCTCTGCCGCTACCACAGAAAGACGTGTTTTATGCCACTCCTTTGTCCCATTTTGTCCACCAAACATTTTATGCTGTGCGTGAATGCACAAAGGTAAGCTTTGTGGATGTTATTGACTTGTTGGAGTGCCAATCAGGCACATTTGGTCAATCCGTGACTGCAAGCTAATCGATGCTAACATGCTATTTAGGCTAGCTGTATGTACATATTGCATCATTATGCCTTGTTTGTAGGTATATTTGAGCTCATTTAATTTCCTTTATATATATAATATATATCCAATATATAAAAAATGTGTAATATTGTTTTTCCTTTAACAGTAATACACCGCAAAAACACGAAACAAAAAAAGTTGTAATATTTTTTTTCAAAATACACCATAAAACACTAAACAAAAAAATGTGTAATATTGTTTTTCCATTTACATTAGTACACCGTAAAAACACGAAAAAAAAAAGCGTAATATTGTTTTTCCATTTAAAGTAATACACCGTAAAAACACGAAACAAAAAAATGTGTAATATCGTGTTTCCATTTACAGTAATACACCATAAAAACACGAAACAAAAAAGTTGTAATATTTTTTTTCAAAATACACCATAAAACACTAAACAAAAAAATGCGTAATATTGTTTTTCCATTTACAGTAATACACCGTAAAAACACGAAACCAAAAAAGTTGTAATGTTTTTTTTTCCACTTACGGTAATAAACCGTAAAACACTAAACAAAAACATGTGCAATATTGTTTTTCCATTTACAGTAATACACCGTAAAAGCTCATTTAATTTCCTTTATTTATGTCCTCTGTGTATTTAATTTATATTTGCATGTCTCATGACACAATATCTGTATATACTATTGACTGCATGCCTTAATATTTGTGTGCCATGTTGTTCCAGACCACAGCAAACGTTACCCAGGATAATGCATACATTTATCATTTGTTTTCAAAACGCTTACAAAAAAGTGGGACCCCAAATATTTACTGTGGGACCCCATTTTTATGACTTGATGGGGTCCACGGGACCCCATTTTGAAGATTCCTAGCCCCAACACTATAATATGACCCCTTTAATGCGCCTTATAATCCGGTGCGCCTTTTGTATGAAAAAAACCTGAATAGACACACTCATAGGCAGTGCGCCTTATAATCCGGTGCGCCCTATGGTCCGAAAAATACGGTATATATGCTGGGTCAAATTATTAATTATTTATTATTGATCGACTTCAAAGTAATGCACTTTGCGGTACAGTTCCTTAAATTTTGATTCGCCGAACGTTTTATTGATCACAAATACTGCATTGGTCTTCTTTTGTTATTATTATTTTTAATGAATTAAGTAACGTTTATGACAACCTTTTTCCAAAACACAATATAGAATGTGAGTTATAACAGGATAATGCATACATTTACAAAAAAGTGGGACCCCCAATATTTACTGTGGGACCCCATTTTTATGACTTGATGGGGTCCCCGGGACCCCATTTTGAATATTCCTAGCCAACACAGTAATATGTCCCCTTTAATGCGCCTTATAATCCGGTGCGCCCTATGGTCCGGAAAATACGGTATATTTGCCGGGTCAAATTATGAATGATTTATTATTGGTCGACTTCAAAGTAATGCACTTTCCGGTACAGTTTCTTACATTTTGATTCGCCGAAACTTTTATTGATCACAAATACTGCTTTGGTTTTCTTTTGTTATTTTTTAAATAAATTAAGTAACGTTTATGACAACCTTTTTCCAAAACACAATATAGAATGTCCGCGACCCCGAAAGGGACAAGCGGTAGAAAATAGATGGATAGAATATAGAATGTGAGATATAACAGGATAGTCATACATTTATCATTTGTTTTCAAAACGCTTACAAAAAAGTGTGACCCCCAATATTTACTGTGGGACCCCATTTTTATGACTTGATGGGGTCCCTGGGACCCCATTTTGAATATTCCTAGCCAACACAGTAATATGACCCCTTCAATGCGCCTTATAATCCGGTGCGCCTTTTGTATGAAAAAAACCCGAACACACCCGCTCATAGGCAGTGCGCCTTATAATCCGGTGCGCCCTATAGTCCGGAAAATACGGTATAATTGGGGTCAAATTATGAATGATTTATTATTGGTCGACTTCAAAGTAATGCACTTTCCGGTACAGTTTCTTAAGTTTTGATTCACCGAAAGTTTTATTGATCACAAATACTGCATTTGATTTATTTTCTTATTTTTTAAATAATTTAAGTAACGTTTATGACAACCTTTTTCCAAAACACAATATAGAATGTGAGATACAACAGGATAATGCATACATTTATCATTTGTTTTCAAAACGTTTACAAAAAAGTGGGACCCCAAAAATTTACTGTGGGACCCCATTTTTATGACTTGATGGGGTCTCTGACCCCGTTTTGAAAATTCCTAGCCCCAACACTGTAACATGACCCCTTTAATGCGCCTTATAATCCGGTGTGCCTTTTGTATGAAAAAAACCTGAACACACCCGCTCATAGGCAGTGCGCCTTATAATCCGGTGCGCCCTATAGTCCGGAAAATACGGTAATGCATACATTTATCATTTGTTTTCAAAACGCTTACAAAAAAGTGGGACCCCAATATTTACTGTGGGACCCCATTTTGAAGATTCCTAGCCCCAACACTGTAACATGACCCCTTTAATGCGCCTTATAATCCGGTGCGCCCTATAGTCCGGAAAATATGGTAATGCATACATTTATCATTTGTTTTCAAAACAACCCATTTTTATGACTTGATGGGGTCCCCGGGACCCCATTTTGAAGATTCCTAGCCCCAACACTGTAACATGACCCCTTTAATGCGCCTTATAATCCGGTGCGCATTTTGTATGAAAAAAACCTGAACACACCCGCTCATAGGCAGTGCGCCTTATAATCCGGTGTGCCCTATAGTCCGGAAAATACGGTAATGCATACATTTATCATTTGTTTTCAAAACGCTTACAAAAAAGTGGGACCCCCAATATTTACTGTGGGACCCCATTTTGAAGATTCCTAGCCCCAACACTGTAACATGACCCCTTTAATGCGCCTTATAATCCGGTGCGCCCTATAGTCCGGAAAATATGGTAATGCATACATTTATCATTTGTTTTCAAAACAACCCATTTTTATGACTTGATGGGTTCCCCGGGACCCCATTCTGAAGATTGCTAGCCCCAACACTGTAATATGACCCCTTTAATGCGCCTTATAATCCGGTGCGCATTTTGTATGAAAAAAACCTGAACACACCCGCTCATAGGCAGTGCGCCTTATAATCCGGTGTGCCCTATAGTCCGGAAAATATGGTAATGCATACATTTATCATTTGTTTTCAAAACGCTTACAAAAAAGTGGGACCCCCAATATTTACTGTGGGACCCCATTTTTATGACTTGATGGGGTCCCCGGGACCCCATTTTGAAGATTCCTAGCCCCAACACTGTAACATGACCCCTTTAATGCGCCTTATAATCCGGTGCGCCCTATGGTCCGTAAAACACGGTACACGATGTTCTGCAGGTGTTCCTAATGGAATGACACATAAACAAAAAAATAATACAAAAGCCAGTTACCCTTGAAAATAAAGCAATTTATTAGCAGTGGCGGCGACTAAACTCGCTTGTTCCAATTTCCTTCCGACCCCCAAAATAACCGTCACGGGCGACAAACTCATCAGCCCACCCCCCTCGCCGCCGCGTCTGCTTTGCATCGCTTATTAACGCCAGCGTAGGCCGCATTTGGCTGGGCTTGTCTGCTGAAGTTATGTCTGCTTTTTATGTGCTTTTATTATCAGCGGGCGGCTGACCGTGGGCCCGCCGTTAATAAACGGGCGAAGTGGCAGTTTAACAATGACACTTCATTAAAGGCCGCATGCACCGCCGAGCCACGCCGTGGTAATGTTATTAAACTGATTATTCAAGCGGCCGCGCTTTTGCCCAATGTTTTACACACTCCGCTCAAACTATACCAACTCGTCGCGGCCTAATGCCTCGGGGGCGCTAACAGAAAGTCACGTAGAAGTTTTATGTCTTTCTAAGCCAGTGTTTTTCAACCACTGTGCCGCGGCACACGACTGTGCCGTGAGATACAGTCTGGTGTACAGTTACAGTAATACACCGTAAAAACACAAAACAAAAACATTTGTAATATTGTTTTTCCATTTACGGTAATACACCGTAAAAACACGAAACAAAAAAAATGTGTATTATCGTTTTTCTATTTACAGTAATACACTGTAAAAACGTGAAACAAAAAATGTGTAATATTGTTTTTCCATTTACAGTAATACACCGTAAAAACACGGAACAAAAAAATGCGTAATATTGTTTTTCCATTTACAGTAATACACCATAAAAATACGGAACAAAAAAATGCGTAATATTGTTTTTCCATTTACAGTAATACACTGTAAAAACACGAAACTAAAAACATGTGTAATATCGTTTTTCCATTTAAAGTATTACACCGTAAAAACACAAAACAAAAAATGCGTAATTTTGTTTTTCCATTTACGGTATTACACCGTAAAAACACAAAACAAAAAATGTTTTAATATTGTTTTTCCATTAACAGTAATACACTGTAAAAACGTGAAACAAAAAATGCGTAATTTTGTTTTTCCATTTACAGTAATACACCGTAAAAACGCAAAACAAAAAAATGCGTAATATTGTTTTTCCATTTACAGTAATACACCGTAAAAACACGAAACAAAAAAATGTGTAATATTGTTTTTCCATTTACAGTAATACACTGTAAAAACACGAAACAAAAACATGTGTAATATATTTTTTTCCATTTCCAGTAATACACTGTAAAAACGTGAAACAAAAAAATGTAATATTGTTTTTCCATTTACAGTAATACACCGTCAAAACAGGAAACAAAAAAATGCATAATATTGTTTTTCCATTTACAGTAATACACCGTAAAAACAGGAAACAAAAAAATGCATAATATTGTTTTTCCATTTACGGTAATACACCATAAAAACACGAAACAAAAAAATGTCTAATATCGTTTTTCCATTTACAGTAATACACTAAAAACGTGAAACAAAAAATGTGTAATATTGTTTTTCCATTTACAGTAATACACCATAAAAACATGAAACAAAAAATGTGTAATATCGTTTTTCCATTTACAGTAATACACTGTAAAAACGTGAAACAAAAAATGTGTAATATTGTTTTTCCATTTACAGTAATACACCATAAAAACACGGAACAAAAAAATGCGTAATATTGTTTTTCCATTTACAGTAATACACCGTAAAAACACAAAACAAAAAAATGCGTAATATTGTTTTTCCATTTACAGTAGTACACTGTAAAAACACGAAACTAAAAAAATGTGTAATATCGTTTTTCCATTTAAAGTATTACACCGTAAAAACACAAAACAAAAAATGCGTAATTTTGTTTTTCCATTTACGGTAATACACCGTAAAAACACAAAACAAAAAATGTTTTAATATTGTTTTTCCATTCACAGTAATACACTGTAAAAACGTGAAACAAAAAATGCGTAATTTTGTTTTTCCATTTACAGTAATACACTGTAAAAACGTGAAACAAAAAATATGTAATATTGTTTTTCCATTTACAGTAATACACCGTAAAAACAGGAAACAAAAAAATGCGTAATATTGTTTTTCCATTTACGGTAATACACCATAAAAACACGAAACAAAAAAATTTCTAATATCGTTTTTCCATTTACAGTAATACACTAAAAACGTGAAACAAAAAATGTGTAATATTGTTTTTCCATTTACGGTAATACACCATAAAAGCATGAAACCAAAAAATGTGTATTATCGTTTTTCCATTTACAGTAATACACTGTAAAAACGTGAAACAAAAAATGTGTTAAATTTTTTTTCCATTTACAGTAATACACGGTAAAAACACAAAACAAAAAAATGTGTACTATTGTTTTTACATTTACAGTAATACACTGTAAAAACACGAAACAAAAAAATGTGTAATATCGTTTTTCCATTTACAGTATTACACCGTAAAAACACGAAACAAAAAATGTGTAATATTGTTTCTCTATTTACAGTAATACATTGTAAAAACACGAAACAAAAACATTTGTAATTTGTATTTCCATTTACAATAAAACATTGTAAAAACACGAAACAAAAACATTTGTAATATTGTTTTTCCATTTACAGTAATACACCGTAAAAACACGAGAAAAAAATGTGTAATATCGTTTTTCCATTTACAGTAATACACTGTAAAAGCGTGAAACAAAAAATGTGTAATATTGTTTTTCCATTTACAGTAATACACCGTAGAAACACGAAACAAAAAAATGCGTAATATTGTTTTTCCATTTACGGTAATACACCGTAAAAACACAAATCAAAAAAATGCGTAATATTATTTTTCCATTTACGGTAATACACCGTAAAAACACAAATCAAAAAAATGTGTAATATTGTTTTTACATTTACAGTAATACACTGTAAAAACACGAAACTAAAAAAATGTGTAATATCGTTTTTCCATTTAAAGTACTACACCGTAAAAACACAAAACAAAAAATGCGTAATTTTTTTTCCCATTTACGGTAATACACCGTAAAAACACAAAACAAAAAATGTTTTAATATTGTTTTTCCATTTACAGTAATTCACTGTAAAAACGTGAAACAAAAAATGCGTAATTTTGTTTTTCCATTTACAGTAATACACCGTAAAAACACGAAACAAAAAAATGTGTAATATTGTTTCTCTATTTACAGTAATACATTGTAAAAACACGAAACAAAAACATTCGTAATTTGTATTTCCATTTACAATAAAACATTGTAAAAACACGAAACAAAAACATTTGTAATATTGTTTGTCCATTTACAGTAATACACCGTAAAAACAAGAGAAAAAAAATGTGTAATATCGTTTTTCCATTTACAGTAATACATTGTAAAAACGTGAAACAAAAAATGTGTAATATTGTTTTTCCATTTACAGTAACACACTGTAAAAACGTGAAACAAAAAATGTGTAATATTGCTTTTTCATTTACAGTAATACACTGTAAAAACACGAAACTAAAAAAATGTGTAATATCGTTTTTCCATTTAAAGTACTACACCGTAAAAACACAAAACAAAAAATGCGTAATTTTTTTTTCCATTTACGGTAATACACCGTAAAAACACAAAACAAAAAATGTTTTAATATTGTTTTTCCATTTACAGTAATACACTGTAAAAACGTGAAACAAAAAATGCGTAATTTTGTTTTTCCATTTACAGTAATACACCGTAAAAACACAAAACAAAAAAATGTGTAATATTGTTTCTCTATTTACAGTAATACATTGTAAAAATACGAAACAAAAAATTTGTAATTTGTATTTCCATTTACAATAAAACATTGTAAAAACACGAAACAAAAAATGTGTAATATTGTTTTTCCATTTACAGTAATACAACGTAAAAACACGAGAAAAAAATGTGAAATATCGTTTTTCCATTTACAGTAATACACTGTAAAAACGTGAAACAAAAAATGTGTAATATTGTTTTTCCATTTACAGTAATACAACGTAAAAACACGAGAAAAAAATGTGTAATATTGTTTTTCCATTTACGGTAATACACCATAAAAACATGAAACCAAAAAATGTGTATTATCGTTTTTCCATTTACAGTAATACACTGTAAAAACGTGAAACAAAAAATGTGTTATATTGTTTTTCCATTTACAGTAATACACGGTAAAACACAAAACAAAAAAATGTGTACTATTGTTTTTACATTTACAGTAATACACTGTAAAAACACGAAACTAAAAAAATGTGTAATATCGTTTTTCCATTTAAAGTACTACAACGTAAAAACACAAAACAAAAAATGCGTAATTTTTTTTCCCATTTACGGTAATACACCGTAAAAACACAAAACAAAAAATGTTTTAATATTGTTTTTCTATTTACAGTAATACACTGTAAAAACGTGAAACAAAAACTGCGTAATTTTGTTTTTCCATTTACAGTAATACACCGTAAAAACACAAAACAAAAAAATGTGTAATATTGTTTCTCTATTTACAGTGATACATTGTAAAAACACGAAACAAAAAAATTTGTAATTTGTATTTCTATTTACAATAAAACATTGTAAAAACACGAAACAAAAACATTTGTAATATTGTTTTTCCATTTACAGTAATACACCGTAAAACACGAGAAAAAAAATGTGGAATATCGTTTTTCCCTTTACAGTAATACACTGTAAAAACGTGAAACAAAAAATGTGTAATATTGTTTTTCCATTTACAGTAATACAACGTAAAAACACGAGAAAAAAATGTGGAATATCGTTTTTCCATTTACAGTAATACACTGTAAAAACGTGAAACAAAAAATGTGTAATATAATTTTTCCATTTACAGTAATACACTGTAAAAACGTGAAACAAAAAATGTGTAGTATTGTTTTTCCATTTACAGTAATACACTGTAAAAACACGAAACAAAAAAATTTGTAATATTGTTTTTCCATTTACCGTAATACACCGTAAAAATACGAAACAAAAAAATGCGTAATATTGTTTTTCCATTTACAGTAACACACCGTAAAAACACAAAACAAAAATAATTGTAATATCGTTTTTACATTTACAGTAATACACTGTAAAAACACGAAACTAAAAAAATGTGTAATATCGTTTTTCTATTTAAAGTAATACACCGTAAAAACACAAAACAAAAAATGTGTAATTTTTTTTCCCTTTTACAGTAATACACCGTAAAAACGTGAAACTAAAAATGTGTAATATTGTTTTTCCATTTACAGTAATACACCATAAAAACACAAAACAAAAAATGCGTAATTTAGTTTTTCCATTTACAGTAATACACCGTAAAAAGACTGTTTTTCAACCACTGTGCTGCGGCAGACTACTGTGCCGTGAGATACAGTCTGGTGTGCTGTGGGAGATGATCTAATTTCACTTATTTGGGTTAAATATATTTTTTGCAAACCAGTAAGTATAGTCTGCAAATGATGTGTTGTTGTTGAGTGTCGGTGCTGTCTAGAGCTCGGCAGAGTAACCGTGTAATACTCTTCCATATCAGTAGGTGGCAGCCGGTAGTTAACTGCTTTGTAGATGTGGGAAACAGCGGGAGGCAGTGTGCAGGTAAAAAGGTGTCTAATGCTTAAACTAAAAAAAAACAAAAGGTGAGTGCCCTTAAGAAAAGGCAATGAAAGTTAGGGAAGGCTATGCAGAACAAAACTAAAACTGAACTGGGTACAAAGTAATGGATGACAGCAAAGACTTACAGCGTGTGGAGCAGATGGCGTCCACAATGTACATCCGAACATGACATGACAATCAACAATGTCCCCACAAAGAAGGATAAAAACAACTGAAATATTCTTGATTGCTAAAACAAAGTAGATGCGGGAAATATCGCCCAAAGGAAGACATGAAACTGCTACAGGAAAACACCAAAAAAAGAGAAAAAGCCACCAAAATAGGAGCGCTAGACAAGAAGTAAAACACTACACACAGGAAAACAGCAAAAAAGTCCAAATAAGTCAGGGTGTGATGTGACAGGTGGTGACAGTACACCTACTTTGAGACAAGAGCTATAGTGATGCATGCTTGGTTATGCTTTAAAGTCATATCCAACAATTGTGACGACGACTTTTTACTGTCAACTGAGTTTCATTTTTTAATGATTTCTGCTGGTGGTGTGCCGCCGCATTTTTTCAACGCAAAAAATGTGCCTTGGCTCCAAAAAGGTTGAAAAACACTGATGTAGACCCGACTATACAGTCCAGGGGCTTCAGTCGGAAAAGACGAGATTATTTTTTTTTGCAGCGATTTCACACAGCGGAGCAGATCTTGAGCTGCATTGTTGAGTCGAGTGACTCTTTGACCATCACGGTGCCTCATAGATGAATCGCCGGGCAAGAGCTTGGGGCAAAAAGGATGAAAAACAACCAAACTAGCAAGTTTTTATTGAGACTTAGAAAGAAGTTACACTTACATACTGTATAGTTGAAGGTGTCTTTTTTTTGTTTTGTTTAGCGTCATATAAAAACAAGTATTTTTATGAGGTTAAACAAAATATTTACTTGATTTAATCATTTAAAAAAATGGGAATTAAAGTAATGTGCTTTATAGGCAAAATAGATGACTCCTATTACCTGCATTGTTAGCCGCCTCCACCTAGCACTTGTTAACTATTTAGAACGCACAGAAAAGGGAAAGACGTGTTATTGTCGCTTTAAGACTTTTATTCTCGCAGTATAACTTTTTTCCCCTTATTATATTATGACTTGTTTTGTATTTTTTTGATAACTCTTGAGTATTCTTGTAAGAGTATGACTTTTTTTTTCTCACTTTGTAGCACAACTCTTTGACTCTCTTCCTGTAATAAAATGAGCTAAAAAAATATTTAATAAAAAATAATCCATAACCTTTTTTTCTCAAATAATTACTACTTTTAATATTTAATCCTCTGATATGGAATTTTTTCATTCTGATGTCTTTAATTCTATTGTTTAGATTTGTATGCTGACATGTTCCCCTTATGTCACTGTTTTGTGCCTTGTTACTAGGCAGACATCACATTTAATTACATCATCTTGATTCACAACAATAAAAGACAATTAAAAATTTGATAAGATGAGCTTTAAAAAATGTGTTATTGTGTTTACTTTAGTTACTTGCTATTAAACATTTTCATTTCTATGAGCTATTGTCAAAATATAGGAAATGCTTCATCAAATTCAATCTAGAGATCTAAAAACCCTAAACCAGTGAAGTTTGCACGTTGTGTAATTTGTAAATAAAAACAGAATACAATGATTTGAAAATCGTTTTCAACTTATATTCAATTGAATAGACTGCAAAGACAAGATATTTAATGTTCCAACTGAGAAACTTTATTTTTTTGCAAATAATCATTAACTTAGAATTTAATGGCAGCAACACATTGCAAAAAAGTTGTCACAGGGGCATTTTTACCACTGTGTTACATGGCCTTTCCTTTTAACAACACTCAATAAAGGTTTGGGAAGTGAGGAGACACATTTTTGAAGCTTCTCAGGTGGAATTCTTTCTCATTCTTGCTTGATGTACAGCTTAAGTTGTTCAACAGTCCGGGGGTCTCCCTTCTGCTATTTTAGGCTTCATAATGCGCCACACATATCAATGGGAGACAGGTCTGGACTACAGGCAGGCCAGTCTAGTACCCGCACTCTTTTACTATGAAGCCACGTTGATGTAACACGTGGCTTGGCATTGTCTTGCTGAAATAAGCAGGGGCGTCCATGACAACGTTGCTTGGATGGCAACATATGTTGCTCCAAAAGCTGTATGTACCTTTCAGCATTGATGGTGCCTTCACAGATGTGTAAGTTACCCATGACTTGGGCACTAATACACCCCCATACCATCACACATGCTGCCTTTTACACTTCGCGCCTAGAACAATCCGGCTGGTTCTTTTCCTCTTTGGTCCGGAGGACACGACGTCCACAGTTTCCAAAAACAATTTGCAATGTGGACTCGTCAGACCACAGAACACCTTTCCTAATTGCATCAGTCCATCTTAGATGAGCTCGGGCTGCGTTTCTGGGTGTTGTTGATAAATGGCTTTCGCTTTGCATAGTAGAGTTTTAACTTGCACTTACAGATGTAGCGACAAACTGTAGCTATTGACAGTGGTTTTCTGAAGTGTTCCTGAGCCCATGTGGTGATATCCTTTACACACTGATGTCGCTTTTTGATGCAGTACCGCCTGAGGGATCCAAGGTAACGGGCATGGTGCTTGCGTGCAGTGATTTCTCCAGATTCTCTGAACCTTTTCATGATATTACAGACCGTAGATGGTGAAATCCCTAAATTCCTTTCAATAGCTGGTTGAGAAATGCTGGTCTTAAACAATTTGCTCACGCATTTGTTGACAAAGTGGTGACCCTCGCCCCGTCCTTGTTTGTGAACGACTGAGCATTTCATGGAAGCTGCTTTTTATACCCAATCATGGCACCCACCTGTTCCCAGTTAGCCTGTTCACCTGTGGGATGTTCCAAATAAGTGTTTGATGAGCATTCCTCAACTTTCTCAGTCTTTTTTGCCACTTGTGCCAGCTTTTGAAACATGTTGCAGGCATCAAATTCCAAATGAGCTAAAATTTGCAAAAAATAACAAAGTTTTTCAGTTCAAATGTTAAGTATCTTGCAGTCTATTCAATTGAATATAAGTCGAACAGGATTTGCAAATCATCGTATTCTGTTTTTATTTACCATTTACACAACGTGCCAACTTCACTGCTTTTGGGGTTTGTAGAATAAGGGCAGAGAGACAGAGAGACCAACACATACTTAAAAATTACTCCTATAAAAAAATGCATTAAAGCGGCATTAAAGTTTTTTTTTTCAGCATAGTGCCATCTGCTGGATCTGACAGGGCACTACCACTAACTACCACTCGGTTCGTTCCCAAGCCATCCACTCACAGAAGGTCTGGCTTCTGCCTAAGTAGCCCTCTTTCCAACCTCCGTGTTCTGCTGAATTAAACCCATCAGGAGGTTTTTTCGGGCACACCGAAAAGTGGCGGCGGGGGCCGGTGTAACGGCACGCCGCGGCTGCCACCGTCACGGTCACTTTGCTTTGTATGTGTACGCCACATATGTTGTGTCAAACGACTGGCTGGGGGAAATGGAGGAGAGGAGCTCGCTGGAGAAGAAGCAGGTGTTTGCCACTCATTACTCTCTGACAATGACCCATCTGCTGCTGCTGCTGCTGGGGAGAGCGGGCGTTTAGCGGCGGGGGTGGCCGACTCCCTGCCAAACAGCGAACAAACACTTTCGCTGAGAGACCGACGCCGGGGTAAAATGGGGACAGAATGGTACTCTGACCGATAGTGAGCTGGCAGTGAGGCTATAAAAGAATGATCCCGAGGGTTCGTAGTGAGGACGTGAAGGATCAATACGCATATTAATGAGAACAGACGGTTTTTATGGCCGCTTTCAGTAAAGCTGATCTCCAGGGTAGCCACTGGTAAAATATCAGTTTTGACACAATCTACCCAAATGGAGAATAAGGGCAGAGAGAAAACTGGACACTGTGGCACCTTGGTTCAAAGTTTTATTCCAGAAAATGGGAATGGCATCAGACAAAAATAAAGGAAAGAGAGGACCTCCTATTTTGTCCATGCATCCATCCATCTTCTTCCGCTTATCCGAGGTCGGGTCGCGGGGGCAGCAGCCTAAGCAGGGAAGCCCAGACTTCCCTCTCCCCAGCCACTTCGTCCAGCTCTTCCAGGGAGGATCCCGGGGAAGACATAGTCTTCCCAACGTGTCCTGGGTCTTCCCCGTGGCCTCCTACCGGTCGGACGTGCCCGAGGAGTTCGGGTGGCATCCTGACCAGATGCCCGAACCACCTCATCTGGCTCCTCTCCATGTGGAGGAGCAGCGGCTTTACTTTGAGTTCCCCCCGGATGACTTCAACATAAAAGTAGGTGACAGTGTCATCACCAGGAAAGATGAGGTCACCTACCTAGGTTCCATTCTAGAGGCTAACCTTTCCTGTGACAAAATGGCAACCAAGGTAATCAAAAAGGTTAACCAACGAACGAGATTTCTCTACAGAATCTCCTCTCTGGTCAACAAAAGCACCTTGAGGATTCTGGCGGGAACTCTCGTTCAACCCTTTTTCCATTACGCATGCACCTCCTGGTACCCTAGCACCTCCAAAACCCTCAAATCTAAACTCCAAACATCTCAGAACAAGCTAGTCAGGTTACTTCTAGACCTCCACCCCAGATCACACCTCACTCCTACCCACTTCTCTAAAGTGGGCTGGCTCAAGGTGGAGGACAGAGTTAAACAACTTGCACTGAGCCTAGTCTATAAAATCCACTACACCTCCCTGATACCGAAGTACATGTCAAACTACTTCCTTAACGTAAATGACGGCCATAACCACAACACCAGGGGGAGCTCCACTAACCACGTTAAACCCAGATTCCGAACTAACAAAGGTCTTAACTCATTCTCTTTCTATGCCACATCAATGTGGAATGCGCTCCCAACAGGTATAAAAGAAAGGGCATCTCTATCCTCCTTCAAACCCGCAATAAAAGTTCACCTCCAGGCAGCTACAACACTAAACTAACACCTTCCCCGGATTGCTAATAATCAAATGTAAACAATCAAATGCAGATACTTTTTCTTTTTCTTATGCCTTCTGATCTCTCTCTCTCTCTCTCTCTCTCTCTCTCTCTCTCTCTCTCTCTCTCTCTCTCTCTCTCTCTCTCTCTCTCTCTCTCTCTCTCTCTCTCTCTCTCTCTATGTCCACTACTTGATGTCCATACCCCCCCCCCCCCCTCCACACCCCTGATTGTAAATAATGTAAATAATTCAATGTGATTATCTTGTGTGATGACTGTATTATGATGATAGTATATATGATAGTATATATCTGTATCATGAATCAATTTAAGTGGACCCCGACTTAAACAAGTTGAAAAACTTATTCGGGTGTTACCATTTAGTGGTCAATAGTACGGAATATGTACTTCACTGTGCAACCTACTAATAAAAGTCTCAATCAATCAATCAATCAATGGCAGAGCTTCTCACCCTATCTCTAAGGGAGAGCCCCGCCACCTGGCGGAGGAAACTCATTTCGGCCGCTTGTACCCGTGATCTTGTCCTTTCGGTCATAACCCAAAGCCATACTTGCCAACCCTCCCGTTTTTAGCGGGAGAATCCCGGTATTCAGCGCCTCTCCCGACAACCTCCCGGCAGAGATTTTCTCCCGACAAACTCCCGGTATTCAGCCGGAGCTGGAGGCCACGCCCCCTCCAGCTCAATGCGGACCTGAGACTGAGTGGGGACAGCCTGTTCTCACGTCCGCTTTCCCACAATATAAACAGCTTGCCTAACGAATTCAAACGAATGGAAACAAGAATTTCAGTTCATCCAGGACAGCTCGAAGGGGAAGGTGTATGTTGCCTGTAAATATGTAGAACAGACTTCTCCATTGAACTCGGTGGCCGAAATGATATACTCATCATGAACGGAGAAGTTAAACAGGACAATACTGCCATCTAATGGATAGCCACTGGAACACTGAAATTCAAGTATTTCTTTTTTCTACCCCCCACCTCTCGATATTAGAGGTCTCAAGGTTGCCAAGTATGCCCAAAGCTCATGACCATAGGTGAGGATGGGAACGTAGATCGACCGGTAAATTGAGAGCTTTGCCTTCCGGCTCAGCTCCTTCTTCACCACAACGGATCGATACAGCGTCCGCATTACTGAAGACGCCGCATCGATCCGCCTGTCGATCTCACAATCCACTCTTCCCTCACTCGTGAACAAGACTCCGAGGTACTTGGGGGAGGGTCTCCTCCCCAACCCGGGCGAGAACCATAGACTCGGACTTGGAGGTGCTGATTCTCATCCCAGTGGCTTCACACTCGACTGCGAACCGATCCAGTGAGAGCTGAAGATCCTGGCCAGATGAAGCCATCAGGACCACATCATCTTCAAAAAGCAGAGACCTAATCCTGCAGCCACCAAACCGGATCCCCTCAACGCCTTGACTGCGCCTAGAAATTCTGTCCATAAAAGTTATGAACAGAATGGGTGACAAAGGGCAGCCTTGGCGGAGTCCAACCCTCACTGGAAACGTGTCCAACGTACGGCCGGCAATGCGGACCAAACTCTGGCACTTATCGTTCAGGGAGCGGACCGCCTCCTATTTTGTATTTGTTGTTAATAAGGAAACACATTTAATCCAAAAGGAGAGAAACACAGAGCACTGTGGAACAGAATCAATCAATCAATCTAAGTTTATTTATATAGCCCTAAATCGCAAGTGTCTCAAAGGGCTGCACAAGCCACAATGGCATCCTCGGCTCAGATCCCACATCAGGCCAAGGGAAAAACTCAACCCAAATGGATACAATGAGAAACCTTGGAGGGAACCGCAGATGTGGGGATCCCCCTTCTGGGCGACCGGTGCAAAGGACGTCGAGTGGATCTAGTTAATAGTGTGAGAGTCCAGTCCATAGTGGATCTAGCATAATATTGTGAGAGTCTAGTCCATAGTGGATCTAACACAATAGTGAGAGTCCAGTCCATAGTGGATCTAGCATAATATTGTGAGAGTCTAGTCCATAGTGGATCTAGCATAATATTGTGAGAGTCTAGTCCATAGTGGATCTAACACAATAGTGAGAGTCCAGTCCATAGTGGATCTAGCATAATATTGTGAGAGTCTAGTCCATAGTGGATCTAACATAATATTGTGAGAGTCTAGTCCATAGTGGATCTAACATAATAGTGTGAGAGTCCAGTCCATAGTGGATCTAACATAATAGTGTGAGAGTCCAGTCCATAGTGGATCTAACATAATAGTGAGAGTCCAGTCCATAGTGGATCCAACATAATAGTGAGAGTCCAGTCCATAGTGGATCCAACATAATAGTGAGAGTCCAGTCCATAGTGGATCTAACATAATAGTGTGAGAGTCCAGTCCATAGTGGATCTAACATAATAGTGTGAGAGTCCAGTCCATAGTGGATCTAACATAATAGTGTGAGAGTCCAGTCCATAGTGGATCTAACATAATAGTGTGAGAGCCCAGTCCATAGTGGATCTAACATAATAGTGTGAGAGTCCAGTCCATAGTGGATCTAACATAATATTGTGAGAGTCCAGTCCATAGTGGATCTAACATAATAGTGTGAGAGTCCAGTCCATAGTGGATCTAACATAATAGTGTGAGAGTCCAGTCCATAGTGGATCTAACACAATAGTGTGATAGTCCAGTCCATAGTGGATCTAACATAATAGTGTCAGAGTCCAGTCCATAGTGGATCTAACATAATATTGTGAGAGTCCAGTCCATAGTGGATCTAACATAATAGTGTGAGAGTCCAGTCCATAGTGGATCTAACATAATATTGTGAGAGTCCAGTCCATAGTGGATCTAACATAATAGTGAGAGTCCAGTCCATAGTGGATCTAACATAATAGTGTGAGAGTCCAGTCCATAGTGGATCTAACATAATAGTGTGAGAGTCCAGTCCATAGTGGATCTAACATAATAGTGTGAGAGTCCAGTCCATAGTGGATCTAACATAATATTGTGATAGTCCAGTCCATAGTGGATCTAACCTAATAGTGTCAGAGTCCAGTCCATAGTGGATCTAACATAATAGTGTGAGAGTCCAGTCCTTACTTGGGGCCAGCCGGAGATCATCTTGAGTGGAGACAACTCAGCAGCGCAGAGACGTCCCTAACTGATGCACAGATGAGTGGTCCACCCCGGGTCCTGACTTTGAACAGTAAATATCTGTGGTCACCTAATCTGTGCCCCTCCTCTCCACGAAGGAGAGGGGGGCAGAGCGGAAAAGAGACGGCAGATCAACTGGTCTAAAAGGGGGGTCTGTTTAAAGGCTAGAGTATACAAATGAGTTTTAAGATGGGACTTTAATGCTTCTACTGAGGTAGCATCTCTAACTGTTACCAGGAGGGCATTCCAGAGTACTGGAGCCCGAACAGAAAACGCTCTATAGCCCGCAGACTATTTTTGGGCTCTGGGAATCACTAATAAGCCGGAGTTCTTTGAAGGCAGATTTTTCGCCGGGACATATGGTACAATACAATCAGCAAGATAGGATGGAGCTAAACTGTGTAGTATTTTATACGTAAGTAGTAAAACCTTAAAGTGGCATCTTAAGTGCACAGGAAGCCAGTGCAGGTGAGTCAGTATAGGTATATATGTATGTATATAGGTATATAAAGGTATATACAGTATAGGCGTAATATGATCAAACTTTCTTGTTCTTGTCAAAAGTCTAGCAGCTGCATTTTGTACCATCTGTAATCTTTTAATGCTAGACATAGGGAGGCCCGAAAATAATACGTTACAGTAATGAAGACGAGACGTAACAAAATTAAGAGGAACATTGGTTACTTAAAGGCCTACTGAAAGCCACTACTAGCGACCACGCAGTCTGATAGTTTATATATCAATGATGAAATCTTAACATTGCAACACATGCCAATACGGCCGGGTTAACTTATAAAGTGACATTTTGAATTTCCCGCGAAACTTCCGGTTGAAAACGTCTATGTATGATGACGTATGCGCGTGACGTCAATCGTTGAAACTGAAGTATTGGGACACATTGAATCCAATACAAAAAGCTCTGTTTTCATCGCAAAATTCCACAGTATTCTGGACATCTGTGTTGGTGAATCTTTTGCAATTTGTTTAATGAACAATGAAGACTGCAAAGAAGAAAGCTGTAGGTGGGATCGGTGTATTAGCGGCTGGCTGCAGCAACACAACCAGGAGGACTTTGACTTGGATAGCAGACGCGCTATCCGACGCTAGCCGCCGACTGCATTGATGATCGGGTGAAGTCCTTCGTCGCTCCGTCGATCGCTGGAACGCAGGTGAGCACGGGTGTTGATGAGCAGATGAGGGCTGGCTGGCGTAGGTGGATAGCTAATGTTTTTAGCACAGCTCTGTGAGGTCCCGTAGCTAAGTTAGCTTCAATGGCGTCATTAGCAACAGCATTGTTAAGCTTCGCCAGGCTGGAAAGCATTAACCGTGTAGTTACATGTCCATGGTTTAATAGTATTGTTGATCTTCTGTCTATCCTTCCAGTCAGGGGTTTATTTCTTTTGTTTATATCTGCAGTTAAGCCCGATGCTATCACGTTAGCTACGTAGCTAAAGTGCTTCGCCGATGTATTGTCGTGGAGATAAAAGTCACTGTGAATGTCCATTTTGCGTTCTCGACTCTCATTTTCAAGAGGATATAGTATCCCAGGTGGTTTAAAATACAAATCCGTGATCCACAATAGAAAAAGGAGAAAGTGTGGAATCCAATGAGCCAGCTTGTACCTAAGTTACGGTCAGAGCGAAAAAAGATACGTCCTGCACTGCACTCTAGTCCTTCACTCTCACGTTCCTCATCCACGAATCTTTCACCCTCGCTCAAATTAATGGGGTAATCGTCGCTTTCTCGGTCCGAATCTCTCTCGCTGCTGGTGTAAACAATGGGGAAATGTGAGGAGCCTTTCAACCTGTGACGTCACGCTACTTCCGGTACAGGCAAGGCTTTTTTATCAGCGACCAAAAGTTGCGAACTTTATCGTCGATGTTCTCTACTAAATCTTTTCAGCAAAAATATGGCAATATCGCGAAATGATCAAGTATGACACATAGAATGGATCTGCTATCCCCGTTGAAATAAAAAAATGTCATTTCAGTAGGCCTTTAAGCGAACTTCAGCAAGGTTAGGATGCCCCCCGAAAAGCACAAGGCAAAAAGTGAAGAAGGAGGCCAGGAGTAGAAGCAGCAGAGCAGGGTCTCAGGACATTAACAACTTTTTTCTAAGGATGGTGACAGACTAAAACTACTGATTTAATGTCTGTAACATTACCTTTAACGGGGAGCAGCCTTGACTTTGGAGCCTACGTTAGCTGTCATCTGGCCGCACTATACACTGGACCAGTCACCAGTTCATTTAAAAAATAAATGTAAAAAAGTCTCCAGTTCATTGTAGCGCAGCGGTGTGACTGTGTGCTCCAGTATGTGGCCATCAGAGGCTGCATTGAATTGTATTATGACTAGAGATGTCCGATAATATCAGTCTGCCGATATTATCGGCCGATAAATGCTTTAAAATGTAATATCGGAAATTATCGGTATCGTTTATTTTATTATCAGTATCGTTTTTTTTTTTTTTTTTTAATTAAATCAACATAAAAAACACAAGATACACTTACAATTAGTGCACCAACCCAAAAAACCTCCCTCTCCCATTCACACTCATTCACACAAAAGGGTTGTTTCTTTCTGTTATCAATATTCGGCTTCCTACATTATATATCAATATATATCAATACAGTCTGCAAGGGATACAGTCCGTAAGCACACATGATTGTGCGTGCTGCTGGTCTAAACATTAACAGTTAATTTTACTAATTTTCATTAATTACTAATTTCTATGTAACTGTTTTTATATTGTTTTACTTTCTTTTTTATCCAAGAAAATGTTTTTAATTTATTTATCTTATTTTATTTTATTAATTTTTTAAAAAAGGACCTTATCTTCACCATACCTGGTTGTCCAAATTAGGCATAATAATGTGTTAATTCCACGACTGTATATATCGGTATTGGTTGATATCGGTTGATATCGGTATCGGTAATCAAAGAGTTGGACAACATCAGAATATCGGATATCGGCAAAAAGCCATTATCGGACATCCCTAATTATGACGCATTCAAGTATTATGAGTAGTTGTTAAACATTATTTTTATTACTACTTGTAACTGACTAATGACATTTGTCAGATGCTCATTATTAATAATTATGAGCATCTGATGTGTTCAACGTGGTTTTGTATAATGTGTTATTAGTGGGAAATTTGAATAGCTTAAATACAAAAAAGTTAAACGACAACTAAAAAGACATAATTTACATAATGCTCTTAAGTGGCTAATCGTGAAAAAAAGGAAACAAATTGGGCGTACTACACATGGCAAGTACAGTAACTTCAGCAAAATTAATAACAAATAGGCAAAAGCCAAATCCAAAAGATCGGTCTTTAAGCCTGTTCTTAAAATAAATGTTAGAGCACAGGTGTCAAACTCAGGGCCCCGGGGCCCAGATTTGGCCTGCCACATCAATTTGTGTGGGTGGAAATAACATGTTAATAAAGTACCTTATCTTTTCTTTATAAATGTTTTACAAAAATAAATTTACTGTGTGCAATTACATATATTTACACTTTAATCATCTCTAAAAATGAAACAAAATATATCATTATACATTCCAAAACAATGTTTTTGTTCAAATAATGATAAATACTTATAAATATATCTGCTTGACTTATGATTTTAATCCAACAAATTGTTCTTGCAAAAATTTTACAGTAACAATTTTTTTTTTACAGTAAAATCCACTTGTGTTGTTAATATAGAGTAATAATACACTAAAAAAAACACATTTTACAGTATAAAAAACTAGCATGGAAAAAATAGTGGTACTGTTTTTTCCATTCCATTTCATTTAATTCCATTTATTTATTGTATCTGCTGTAAAAGAAATATTACGGTAACATTGCGGCAACTGAGCAGCCAGTTTTTAACAGTACAATCTCAAGATTTTGTTTTGTACAGCGTACATAAAAAAACACATAATAATCAAATACATCGACAAATATACACGTTTTACATATACACATTTATATTCATTCTGTATATTATTGACTGTTAAAAACAGCCCTCTGAGGGCAACCAGAACTGCGATGTGGCCCTCAATGAAAACCAGTTTGACCAGCCAGTGCTAGAGCAGTGTTTTTCAACCACTGTGCTGCGGCGCACCGGTCGGTGTACCTTGAGATATTGTTTAGTGTGCCGTGAGATATGATGCAATTACAGCTAATTGGGTCAAACAAATATTGTTTGCAAACCAATAAATCGTTTGAAAGGTTTGAAACAGTAGCCTATATACTATATCATTCACATGTGAATAATGCTGTATCGCAGACCTGGGCAAATTAAGGCCCGGGGGCCACATGCGGCCCGTTGAGCTTTTCAATCTGGCCCGCTGGACATTCCCAAATACTTTTTTTTAGATGTTTAAGATGTAAAGTGTAGCTGCCATTATGATGTGCACTCATGTTTTCTAATGACCGTAAGTCTTAAAGGTCTACTGAAATGATTTTTTTTTTATTTAAACGGGAATAGCAGATCCATTCTATGTGTCATACTTGATCATTTCGCGATATTGCCATATTTTTGCTGAAAGGATTTAGTAGAGAAAATCGACGATAAAGTTCGCAACTTTTGCTGGCTGATTAAAAAAAAGCCTTGCCTGTAGCGGAAGTAGCGTGACGTCACAGGAGCTAGTATTCCTCACAATTCCCCGTTGTTTACAATGGAGCGAGAGAGATTCGGACCGAGAAAGTGATGATTACCCCATTAATTTGAGCCAGGATGAAAGATTCGTAGATGAGGAACGTTACAGTGAAGGACTTGAAAGGCAGTGCAGAACGTATCTTTTTTCGCTCTGACCGTAACTTAGGTACAAGCTGGCTCATTGGATTCCACTCTCTCCTTTTTCTATTGTAGATCACAGATTTGTATTTTAAACTACCTCGGATACTATATCCTCTTGAAAATGAGAGTCGAGAACGCGAAATGGACATTCAGTGCCTTTTATCTCCACGACAATACATCGGCGAAATGCTTTAGCTACGAGCTAACGTGATAGCATCTTGCTTTAATACACCGATCCCACCTACAACTGTCTTCTTTGCAGCCTTCATTGTTCATTAAAAAAATTGCAAAAGATGTCCAGAATACTGTGGAATTATGAAATGAAAACAGAGCTTTTTGTATAGGATTCTACGGGGTACCATAACTTCCGTTACTCGGACTTCGTCACGCGCATACGTCATCATACCGTGATGTTTCAGCCGGATATTTCCCGGGAAGTTTTAAATGTCACTTTATAAGTTAACCCGGCCGTATTGGCATGTGTTGCAATGTTAAGATTTCATCATTGATATATAAACTATCAGACTGCGTGGTCGCTAGTAGTGGCTTTCAGTAGGCCTTTAAACTATACTAAGTATTTCAATGGTTGGAATCTGCGTTTATGGATGATATACTAGTTACTTTGGTAATCTAGTTAGTTACTATGGTCATCTAATTAGTTACTATGGTCATCTAAGTCACAGCAGCTCAGACGAGGCACAAAGCAGGAAGCGTTTCCACATACGCGGAAAGAGATTTTCACAACAAAGTTCTAAAGCTTAGTGATATATAGAATAGAATAGAAAAGAAAGTACTTTATTGATCCCTGGGGGGAATTTATCAGATTGTAGGTGGGTTTATTTTGTACCCTTCGCGTTCATATTTCACTGTTTGTTGCATTTTTGTTGCGTTTCACTTGATTGTAAAATATGTCGATCGAAAGGGGGTGTGACATTCATATTTTGTCAAAATTCAATGTTTTATTGTTCATAGAAAAATGAAAAATTCCATTACGTTTTGTAAGGCGGTCTGTCATAACGTTTTTAGTAGGGATGTCCGATAATGGCTTTTTTGCCGATATCCGATATTCTGATATTGTCCATCTCTTAATTACCGATACCGATATCAACCGATAACGATATCAACCGATACCGATACATACAGTCCTGGAATTAGCACATTGTTATGCCTAATTTGGACAACCAGGTATGGTAAAGATAAGGTCCTTTTAAAAAAAAATAAAAAAATAAAATAAGATAAATAAATTAAAAACATTTTCTTTAATAAAAAATAAAGTAAAACAATATAAAAACAGTTGCATAGAAACTAGTAATGAATGAAAATGAGTAAAATTAACTGTTAAAGGTTAGTACTATTAGTGGACCAGCAGCACGCACAATCATGTGTGCTTACGGACTGTATCCCTTGCAGACTGTATTGATATATATTGATATATAATGTAGGAACCAGAATATTAATAACAGAAAGAAACAACCCTTTTGTGTGAATGAGTGTGAATGGGGGAGGGAGGTTTTTTGGCTTTGTGCACTAATTGTAAGTGTATCTTGTGTTTTTTATGTTGATTTAATAAAAAAAAAAAAAACAAACAACAAAAAAAAAACGATACCGATAATTTTAAAAAATGATACCGATAATTTCCGATATTACATTTTAAAGCATTTATCGGCCGATAACATCTCTAGTTTTTAGCATTCAATCAGACATTATTGTGAGGTTTTGTATTAGTGTTCCTAAAAATAGATAAACCGGCCCCCAGACACATTTTTTTCTCTAAATGTGGCCCCCGAGTCACAATAATTGCCGAGGCCTGCTGTATAGTATCTATTGTCTATTGTGAGAGAACTGTGGTGCTGAATTTCCCCCAGGGATCAATAAAGTACTTTCTATTCTATTCTATTCTATTCTATTCTATTCTATGCAGGCCTGGCCCTAACCAATCTGGCGCCCTAGGCAAGATTTTAGGTGGCGCCCCTCCCACATCGGCAGTGAAGTGTATATACTCACAAGAAACCGAATAGCTTTGTCTTTGACCTTTTTTTTTACTTAAAGAAAGCAAATTAACATATTATATGAGAATGCTATGTTATGATTATCTTTAACCGAATCACAGCAGTGCTCAAATTAAAAAACAGCATTCCCTCTCATGTGATATTGCTTAATTAACATTAATAATGTGCACTTTAACAACTAGGCTTACAACTATACCTAATATATAAAGGGGTGGAAAAGTGACTATTACCTGCAGGGCAAACATTAGCTAACCAGAAGGCAATAACAATGTAAACAAAAAACACCTGCTTAAAAGATCTAATACAAATGTCCCTGAGGAATGTAAGGTGGGAGTACTGTAATTACCTAACGTTACATTATTATTTTCCGGAACAATTTAGCCCCCTCCACAATATTAACCCGACGTTAAAACAGAACTAGCTATTTATTGATTAGCAGTTGCCGAATCATGTAACATTAGCTTAATGCTAAAAAGCCAGGTTACTATCACATTCTGTAACAGACAAATAATTTCATGTAGGCTAACGTTACCTACCTGCTACCTCTGTCTTTTTCTCGTTTCTCCTCCTCTTCTTTTCTCTTTTTTCTTCCCTGGGCACCGGACAGTTTTGGACGTTTTGACATCTTGTGTTGATTTTTTGATGTGGTGACGTCCAAAAAGAGTCATGATACGGGAAGGGAGGGGGCGCACCGTGCGGGGGGGGGGGGGGGGGTGGGGGGGGGGGCGTAATGTTGTAACAAATAATATTTCTATTAAATAGGCTTTACTTTGCATTTTAATTAACATGAGATTATATTTTGTATTAAGAAATAATAGTACCAACTTTTTTTTTTCTTTTTCTCCAACATTTGTGGCACTGGCGTGGCGCCCCCTGATGGACGGCGCCCTTAGCATTTGCCTATACGGCCTATGCCACGGGCCGGCCCTGATTCTATGCATACCTTAGGAAAATGTCTCCTCTTTAGTTTTGGGCGTACATTAAGCTGCTAAGCATGCTCTACTTATTTTCACCAGTATAACCATTGCTAGAGTTGGTTGTAGTTGGTTTTAGTCCTTGTTTTCTGATAGTACTGACAATAACCATATGATTGCCATTTGTTGTGATATTGTACTTCTTCTTGAAAATAGCCTATTTTATGTGTAAAATGTGTTGGTTAGAGCAGTGTGTTTCAACCACTGTGCCAGAACGCACTAGTGTGCCGTGAGATATTGTTTGGTGTGTCGTGCGAAATGATGCAATTCCACCTAATTGGTCCAAAAAATATATATTTTGCAGACCAATAATTATAATCCGCAAATAATGGGCCGTTGTTGAGTGTCTGTGCTGTCTAGAGATCAGCAGAGTAACCGTGTAATACTCTTTCATATCAGTAGGTAGCAGCAGGTAGATAAATGAGACTTTGAGACAAGATAATTATCGACGCATGGATGGTTATGGTTGTAGGCGCCGATTTACATTTCTGCCAGTGGGTGCTCGGTGTGTGCAGGGCCGGCCCGTGGCATAAGCCGTATAGGCAAATGCTAAGGGCGCCGTCCATCAGGGGGCGCCACGCCGGTGCCACAAATGTGGGAGGAAAAAAAAAAAAAAAAAAAAAAAAAGTTGGTACTATTATTTCTAAATACATAAAATAATCCCACGTTAATTAAAATGCAAAGTAAAGCCTATTTAATAGAAATATTATTTGTTACAACATTACGCCCCCTCCCCCGGCACGGTGCGCCCCCTCCCTTCCCGTATCATGATTCTTTTTGGACGTCACCACATCAAAAAATCAACACAACATGTCAAAACGGCCAAAACTGTCAGGTGCCCAGGGAAGAAAAAAAGAGAAAAGAAGAGGAGGAACGAGAAAAAGACAGAGCTAGCAGGGAGGTAACGTTAGCCTACATGAAATTATTTGTCTGTTACAGAATGTGATAGCAACCTGGCTTTTTAGCATTAAGCTAATGTTACATGATTCGGCAATTGCTAATCAATAAATAGCTAGTTCTGTTTTAACGTCGGGTTAATATTGTGGAGGGGGCTAAATTGTTATGGAAAATAATAATGTAACGTTAGGTAATTACAGTACTCCCTGGTGTACAGTAATTTGTAAGTCATTCTAGTTAATGCAATATTAAAAAGCACAAATAGAGAACTCTGTTGGATCCCCTTTTTTTGTAATATAGTTGTTAAAGTCATACTGGTTTGATATCTTGTTTTGTGCAGTGCCTTATTTATATTGTATTTTTAATTTATTTTATGCAACTTGTTGACACGTTTTATTTTGTGTTTATGTATGTAAAAAATATTGTATTTCATATATTAATTTTTTATTTTTTGTATTCATTTATTTATCCATATTTTTTTTTTATCTTGTTAACTACCGGTATTCTGATTGTTAATTTGCTTTCTTTAAGTAAAAAAAAAGGTCAAAGACAAAGCTATTCGGTTTCTTGTGAGTATATACACTTTACTGCCGATGTGGGGGGGCACCACCTAAAATCTTGCCTAGGGCGCCAGATTGGTTAGGGCCGGGCCTGGGTGTGTGTGTATTAGTGTTGTCCCGATACCGGTACCAAAAGTATGTTGTTACTTTTCATTACTTTTCTAAATAAAGGGGACCACAAAAAATGTAATTATTGGCTTTATTTTAACAAAAAAATCTTAGGGTACATTAAACATATGTTTCTTATTGCAATTTAGTCCTTAAATAAAATAGTGAACATACAAGACAACTTGCCTTTTATTAGTACAATGGCAATAAAAATATACTGATTGACACTGTATATACACTACCGTTCAAAAGTTTGGGGTCACCCAAACAATTTAGTGGAATAGCCTTCATTTCTAAGAACAAGAATAGACTGTCGCGTTTCAGATGAAAGTTCTCTTTTTCTGGCCATTTTGAGCGTTTAATTGACCCCACAAATGTGATGCTCCAAAAACTCAATCCTCAAAGGAAGGTCAGTTTTGTAGCTTCTGTAACGAGCTAAACATTTTTCAGATGTGTGAACATGATTGCACAAGGGTTTTCTAATCATCAATTAGCCTTCTGAGCCAATGAGCAAACACATTGTACCATTAGAACACTGGAGTGATAGTTGCTGGAAATGGGCCTCTATACACCTATGTAGGTATTGCACCAAAAAGCAGACATTTGCAGCTAGAATAGTCATTTACCACATTAGCAATGTATAGAGTGTATTTCTTTCAAGTTAAGACTAGTTTAAAGTTATCTTCATTGAAAAGTACAGTGCTTTTCCTTCAAAAATAAGGACATTTCAATGTGACCCCAAACTTTTGAACGGTAGTGTATGTATATGTATACATATATGTATATATTATTATTGGGGCGGTACGGCTTGGTTGGTAGAGTGGCCGTGCCAGCAACTTGAGGGTTCCAGGTTCGATCCCCGCTTCTGCCATCCTAGTCACTGCTGTTGTGTCCTTGGGCAAGACACTTTACCCACCTGCTCCCAGTGCCACCCACACTGCTTTCAATGTAACTTAGATATTGGCTTTCACTATGTAAAAGCGCCTTGAGTCACTAGAGAAAAGCGCTATATAAATATAATTAACTTCACTTCATTCTATTGAGTTTAATTTTTAACATTTTCTGCTGGATGTTGTCAATGAAAAAAAATGTGCCTTGGCTCAAAAAAAGGTTGAAAAATCACTGTGTTAGAGGGTCAGTACTTTACTAAAGGAAGCAACTATGATGACATACCTCATATGGCCTGAAGGGGGCGTCAAAGACACAGGTTAAAAAAAATACAGTGTTCGGTACAAAACAACACAAAAAAAGAGAGAAGAGGAAAGTGTTTATTATAATGAAACATCACTTTGTGGCTAGGATAAACAAAGCCTCTTAACTGATCTTAGGCCATCACGTCATCACGCCATTAGCGAGATTTTTTTTCATTACACAACGCCAGGAGCTCGTATAAAATATACAAAATGCATGGAGGATAATAGTGTTTCTTTTTAAGACTCTTTCTAGATGAATTGGCGATAAATTGCTTGTTTGCGTCGTGAAATTAACGTTGCCTGTCAGTCACGTTTAGGGGCGAATGGATTGCAATTAATTGGCGGGGAACGGGCCCCGCCCCCTTTCACGCGCGCACGCGCACGGAAGAAAAAAAAAAAAAAAGCCACCAAGAAAAACCTGTCCTGACACTCCCTGCGCGCGCAGGGGAGAAAGTGGGCGTGGGCGCGCACCGGGGACGAGACGCGCACACGGGAGCGCGCACGCCGCCACCACCAGACAGCGCGAAAGAGAGAGAAAGCGAGAGAGAGAGAGAGAGAGAGTTAAAGAGAGAGAGAGAGAGAGAGAGAACTATCCAAGCAAGCCAGTCCAGCTCCAGGCTTGATGTCCCCGTGAGTGACTCCTCCAGCCCAGGGAAGAGGAATTAACGGCGGGTAAAGAGGAGAAGGAATATCGGCCATGGCGTTCACCTCCATGTGGAAGTACCGCGTCCCCCTCGTCACCATCACCGTGGCATGCCTGGTCCACACCGGTAAGACATTTCAACTCCTTCCCCTTGCGCCCGAGCGTCGCCTGGCGTCCTGTGCAAGTTGCGTTCAAGAGAGGACTACTTGTGTGTCAAGTTGTGTTCCGGAGGACTACACTTGTGGTGTCAAGTTGTGTTCCGGAGGACTACACCTGTGTGTCGCACACTTTCTGTAGTGTTGGCTCCCTCGTCCATGTTGTCGTGCTTGTTGTTGACACAGAAAGCCCCCTTAAACGCTCCATAAAGGGGAAACAAAAGTGAAAGGTTGCCACTTTCTTTTATTTATTTTTATTTTTAGCATTGTGCGACGTTGACCTGAGCGTGTCACGCTTGAATGTTGCCTTGTTGACCAACATTTGCATGGATACATAGAAGGGAGTTATTAGAATTGCATTGACATTGTTGTTAGAACATATACTTGCTTGGGAAAAAATGCTCATAACAAAGTCTTGGATTTTTTATTTATTTATTAGGATTTTTTTTTAAATCTCTGTATGTTTACACTGCACACCAAATCAGAATATTTAGCTCTAAAGTGACACAGATTGCATCTTTTTTTTGCCAGTCTAAACGCTCCAAAGTGCTTAAAATCTTGATTTTTAAGCATCAGATATGGTCCGCATCAAGAGGTCGCCTGAATCCGATCTGTTCGAATTGCGACTTTTACGTCGTTTTTGGGTGAACTACGTTATCCGTGTTCGCGGGGAAAAACTGAACTTCCCGTTTCGGTGAATAGGACGCAAATACTAAACAAAATGTAACATATGAAGATTTACTTTGATTCCGAAGAAATAGCGATTGACCGGAAAATGGTGTGTACGCCGTGGCACATTTGCTTACATGTTACGTACGTTGCGCACGTTTTTTTCGCAAGTTGAAAAATAACGCTAAAATACATTACAGACCAAAAGTTTGGACACACCTTCTCATTTCAATGCGTTTTCTTTATTTTTATGACTACCGTATTTTTCGGACTATAAGTCGCAGTTTTTTTCATAGTTTGGCCGGGGGTGCGACTTATACTCAGGAGCGACTTATGTGTGAAATTATTAACACATTAGCGTAAAATATCAAATAATATTATTTATCTCATTCACGTAAGAGACTAGACGTATAAGATTTCATGGGATTTAGCGATTAGGAGTGACAGATTGTTTGGTAAACGTATAGCATGTTCTATATGTTATAGTTATTTGAATGACTCTTACCATAATATGTTACGTTAACATACCAGTTGGTTATTTATGCCTCATATAACGTACACTTATTCAGCCTGTTGTTCACTATTCTTTATTCATTTTAAATTGCCTTTCAAATGTCTATTCTTGCTGTTGGCTTTTATCAAATAAATTTCCCCCCAAAATGCGACTTATACTCCAGTGCGGCTTATATATGTTTTTTTCCTCCTTTATTATGCATTTTCGGCCAGTGCGACTTATACTCCGGAGCGACTTATAGTCCGAAAAATACGGTACGTTATCCGTGTTCGCGGGGAAAGACGGAACTTCCAGTTTCGGTGAACAATGTCTTTTTTCGGCAATAGTGTGCAAATAATAAACAAAATGTAATATATGAGGATTTAATTTGATTCCGAAGAAATAGCGATTGACCGGAAAATGGTGTGTACGCCGTGGCACATTTGCGTATGTGTTTTACGCGAGTTGAAAAATAACGCTAACATACAGTACAGGCCAAAAGTTTGGACACACCTTCTCATTCAATGCATTTTCTTTATTTTGAATGACTATTTACATTGTAGATTGTCACTGAAGGCATCAAAACTATGAATGAACACATGTGGAGCTATGTACTTAACAAACATGTTTTATATTCTAGTTTCTTCAAAATAGCCACCCTTTGCCCCGATTACGGCTTTGCACACTCTTGGCATTCTCTCGATGAGCTTCAAGCACACCTGTGAAGTGAAAACCATTTCAGGTTTTCATCTCTTGAAGCTCATGGAGAGAATGCCAAGAGTGTGCAAAGCAGTAATCAGAGCAAAGGGTGGCTTCACAGGTGTGCTTGAAGCTATAATATAATTAGGGGGTTTATACTTTTATATTAAGGGTGTAACGGTACACAAAAATCTCGGTTCGGTACGTACCTCGGTTTAGAAGTCACGGTTTGGTTCATTTTCGGTACAGTAAGAAAACAACAAAATATACATTTTTGAGTTATTTATTTACCAAATTTGTAAACAATGGCTTTATCCTTTTAACGTTGGGAACACTATAATAATTCTGCCCAAAAATAGACATAGCTATGTGTGTGTTCCAATTCAATTATTTAGTGTCTCTGGATCTTGTTTAAATCAGCTCAGATAATACAGTTCTTGGAGAAAGGTTTTGGAGAGTAAAGCAGTACAGTCCATGTGCTGCAGGTTAAGGGTGAAACTGTGTAGAGGGTTGACTCGAGAGCCTCCTACCAGCCCAGACAGAACAGGTGGTGGTGTTCCTGGCTGTAATCTCCCAAGAACGATCCTTGGACTAGATGCTTTTTTTCCTTATCTCGCCATCATAAAGAGAAGCCTGGCCTGTGTAAGAACCAGGACCATCCTTATAAATCAATGTGTACACAAATCAAATGTCTTCATTAAATAACACTAAATGCATTATAAAGTATTCAGAACAGGTTCTAGTTTTTTCCTCAATATTGTACAATATAAATCAACATACATGTCAGAATCACAATATGCAATAAAGTGCTAAAATACCCATTAGCAGCATAAATATGACCTATACAATTCGGTCAGTGCACTAAACGTGCTTATTTTTAAACACATTCAAAAGTACATTCAATACACAATAGTTATCATTGGTTCAAGTCATAGACCTTGTATATGGACCATTGAGAAATATGCCACAAAGACTGTTGCAATGAAACAATGGAAGAAAGACTAATATATTTTCATAAACATGGACTCACCAACTCGGCTTCTACAGTCACACACAGCTTAATGACAAAAAATCCGGCGCTGGTATTCGGCTCTTTAAAGTTAACAAATAGGCATTTAGTTTAGAATACCGTCAGTACAATATTTCGGGTGAAAACGAGAATAAAAACCTACCTCGAGCAGAAATACAATCTGTCTCCCATCACGTCCTGTGACTCCTGTCTACTGTCCACTTCCTGCTACCGGCTTATAAGCACTTGCTGATTGGACCGCGGCGGTCACGTGACTAGGGAGAGTTGCACGCTCTCCCTAGTCACGTGACATAGAGTAATAGAGAGCAAGTCTCTGCAAAAGTATGTATTTGACACCTGCGTTACACCAGCATGCCGTGTGTTGTGCCTCGGTGTGCATTGTTTACACCAGTGTTTTTCAACCTTTTTTGAGCCAAGGCACATTTTTTCCGTTGAAAAAATGTGGAGGCACACCACCAGCAGAAATCATTAAAAAACAAAACTCAGTTGTAAAAAGTCGTTGTCGCAATTGTTGGATATGACTTTAAACCATAACCAACCATTGTCTCAAAGTAGGTGTACTGTCTCGACCTGCCACATTGTTTTGAGTTTTTTGCTGTTTTCCTGTGTGTAGTGTTTTAGTTCTTGTCTTGCGCTCCTATTTTGGTGGCTTTTTCTGTTTTTTTGGTATTTACCTGTAGCAGTTTCATGTCTTCCTTTGGGCGATATTTGCCGCATCTACTTTGTTTTAGCAATCAAGAATATTTCAGTTGTTTTTATCCTTATTTGTGGGGACATCGTTAATTGTCATGTACATTGTGGACACCGTCTTTGCTCCGCAGTAAGTCTTTGCTGTCGTCCAGCATTCTGTTTTTGTTTACTCTGTAGCCAGTTCAGTTTTAGTTTCGTTCTGCATAGCCTTCCCTAAGCTCCAATTACTTTTCTTAGGTAGCACTCACCTTTTGTTTATTTTTGGTTTAAGCATTAGATACCTTTTAACCTGCACGCTGCCTCCCGTTGTTCCCGACATCTACAAAGCAATTAGCTACCTGCTGCCACCTGCTGATATAGAAGAGTATTACACGGTTACTCTGCCGAGCTCTAGACAGCACCGACACTCAACAACAACACATCATTTGCAGACTATAATTATTGGTTTGCGAAAAATATTTTTAACCCAAATAGGTGAAATTAGATAATCTCTCATGGCACAGTGGTTGAAAAACACTGGTTTACATAACGTGCGGTACGCTACTTATGTCCGTCCGTGCAGTGCGCTACCTAATATGTTTGTGTGGAAACTCGTTCGGTACACCTCCGAACCGAACCGAACCCCCCGTACCGAAACGGTTCAATACAAATACACGTAGCGTTACACCCTTATTTTATATTCTTATATTCACTGTTACAGGCGGCCCTCTGAGGGCAGCCATTACTGCGATGTGGCCCTCCATGAAAACAAGTTCGACACCCCTGATCTAAACAGCTGGAAAAAAAAAATCACATTTTGAAAGAATCTGATTTGGTCCACTTTGTGTAAACGTAGTCTGTGATTGTTTACTTCTGGCTGGTGTTGTGTGCTTATCTGATCATTTCTGCCTCGGTTGTTGTTTCCCCATCATGTTGCGTTAGCCTCGATGCAGGGAGAAGGTCAAAAGGTCGCTTCTTGCTGCAAATTGTCTCACTGGTGCACTGCTCCCAGATCAGCTGCTCACCATATAGCTTGTTTATTTACTGATTTCTCTTTCTGAGTGTTTATATGCACGGAGGCATTTGTGTGTTGCGTATGTGTGTCTGGCCACCTCTTTATGAAATTGCCTGTGTGTTGCATTTAAATGTGGCCTCTGTGTCGCCAGCTTACAGCGGCGGCTTTTCTTTTTGGTGCGTGAGCAACCTCTGCTGTGGGCTGCTCACTGATCACTGTCATTAATCTAGACACTGACAGGGGCCAGGAGAGACGGGGAGGGGGGTTTGTAAGGTTGGATGGCGCATGGAAGAAGCTGCCTTATATGCATTGATATCGTGCACTGTACTTCTCGGCTGAAACAATCTGGAAAATGGGCCAAAGAAGGGAGGTGATGCAGGGTTGTAATGGCAGCATGGAGATGGACATTTTGATTGAATGGATGCTCGGACAAATCTGTGCAAAAGAGTACCCTTGCAGCTCTCTTTGTAAGAAGGCTTTTTGTCAGATTCCCCCCCCCTTCTTTTGGGTCACAAAGTCCATATAAGGCTCGTATTTTGCAATGCATTGTGGGGCCAATGTAGCCATTTATGTTGGCCAAAGCTTTTGTTTACATCACAAGTGTCAACCTCAAGGCCCAACACTTCATCTTACTTGGCCATTCGAAAGGCTGGAAATAACATGCAGTGTTTCCCATAAACTGCCAAGATACCTGTGGCGGTGGGGGCGTGGTCACCATGACATCATCGAGTAATTTGCATCATTTACTACAATGATATGATTTTCTCTAAAAAGGCTAAAAAATTAATAACAGTTTTGTTTTAAACGTCCATCCATCCATCCATCCATCCATTTTACAATATAATTACAACACTTTATGTACATATTTATAAACAGATTTGAACAATAAGTTATTTACTGAAATATATTTATTAATTGTGGTTCTTACAAAAAATATATCTTATAAAATATAAAAGCTAAAATGTCTCTTAAAGCTCTGCTCTTTAATTAGTGCATACTAAATAATTTAACTTTAGCCTACTACTACAACCATATTATTTACCAGCAACATAAAGTGAAACAGAGGCAGAGGTGTCCTGCCACAGTCAGTAACAAATCAACAGAAAACAGTAGTGGTGGTAGATAGACACAGAGCTTCATCAAACATCTGATCCACTGAACAAAGAGCTCCAAAAGTCTTGAACTTTAGACTGCCATCAGTTTTACTCCCTACACTTAACCATGTGTTTCCTACTGCCTGAAGACTTTGCACCCTTTGTTATATACACATGTTGTGTTTGTAATATAAATACATTTAATAAAGTCAAATACAAATAAGGCAACAAGAGAAGTATCCTACACTTCTCTTTTGTAAAGTAAATCTGAACAGCCGATATGGGCATCTACATCAACTATATGATTTGCCTGTGAAGCTGGACAGGACAAAAAAAAAAGGGAAAAAAAAAAAGAATTTATTTATTTATTTTATTTTATTTTATTTTTTTAATTTGTGGGGGACGTAATTCTTTCGTGGCAGGCCGCCACAAATAAATGAATGTGTGGGAAACACTGACATGCATCATTAAAGTACTGTAACTCTTCTTCTTATATTTATTTTTTCTTTCTATTTTGGGAGGAAAAAAATATATGTACTCCATGTAATCGCAAATTGTGTTGACTTAAATATTGTCGAATTACGCAAAAGTATATTATCAAACTGTTATGATCCGCTGCCCGGATCATAGTCTGTTTAAGTTTTTCGAGTCACTTGTGTTTTATGTTAGTTTTGGACTCCTTTAGTTCCTGTTTATGCACCTCTGAGTTTGTTACCATGGCTACGTATTAGTTTCACCGGCCTCTTGTGTTCGGGACGCACACCTGTTTGTAATCAAGAGACATTATTTAAGCCTGTCTTTGCCACTCAGTCGGGCTGGCTTCTTTGTTTGTGTCACGCTACTGTTACGTAAGATTTGCTTGTCTTTTAGCCCCTGCTAGTGATCTCTGGTCTGTGCTAAGTAGTAGCCTTAGCTTCAGGTGCGATCGGCACCTTGTTCCGTCAGTTTGTTTTCTGTTTTGTACCTCTTTGAGTGTTGATTTACGATTAAATCATGTTCCTACCTGCAAGTCCTGTCCGGAGTCGTCCGTTTGCATCCTGGCAGAACAAACCTCGCAGTAAGCTGCAACCCCAATGTAACACAAAAGTTCAAACCATTTTTTAAATAGAAGTAAATACTTATAATAATGATTTCAAAGCAAGTTATCCATCAAATTGTGCTGTTTTTTTTTCATTTAGAGAAAAATGGTGTAAAAACCACAGTAAATTTCACAATTTTACCATGAAATCTATTGCTACTTTTACATTGCACAATTTGATGGATAACTGGCTTTGAAATCATTATTATAAGTATAATAATGATAAAAAAGGTAGCTCAGGTGCCCAAATTTTACTGTAAAATTGCATTTTTTTAAATTTACAGTAAAAAAACAAATGTAAATTTTACAGTAACATTCTGGCAACTGAGCTACCTTTTTTTTTTAATCATTATTATACTTATAATAATGATTTCAAAGCCAGTTATCCATCAAATTGTGCAATGTAAAAGTAGCAATAGATTTCATGGTAAAATTGTGAAATTTACTGTGGTTTTTACAGCATTTTTTCTAAATGAAAAAAAAAACAGTACTTTTTTTTACTGTAAAAAACTGTGCTGCTGTTTGGCATTTACAGTAATACACCGAAACATCTACAGTTGTTGATTTGTGGTAAAAAACAACAACAAAAAAACAAAAAATTATGTTAGATCCACTATGGACTAGACTCTCACACTATTATGTTAGATCCACTATGGACTGGACTCTCACTATTATGTTAGATCCACTATGGACTGGACTCTCACACTATTATGTTAGATCCACTATGGACTAGACTCTCACACTATTATGTTAGATCCACTATGGACTGGACTCTCACTATTATGTTAGATCCACTATGGACTGGACTCTCACACTATTATGTTAGATCCACTATGGACTGGACTATCACATTATTATGTTAGATCCACTATGGACTGGACTCTCACTATTATGTTAGATCCACTATGGACTGGACTCTCACTATTATGTTAGATCCACTACGGACTGGACTCTCACACTATTATGTTAGATCCACTATGGACTAGACTCTCACACTATTATGCTAGATCCACTCGACGTCCATTGCTCTGGTCTCCCAGGGTGGGGTCCCCAAATCTGCTGTCCCCTCCAAGGTTTCTCATTGTCCCATTGGGTTGAGTTTTTCCTTGCCCTGATGTGGGATCTGAGCCTAGGATGTCGTTGTGGCTTGTGCAGCCCTTTGAGACACTCGTGATTTAGGGCTATATAAGTAAACATTGATTGATTGATAAAAAATGGTGTAATGTCAGTTTTCACTGTTAGAAGCGGCCCTCAGGGGCCAAACATACCTGCGATGTGGCCCTCAGTGAAAACGACTTTGACACCTCTGGTTTACATGGTTGCACTGTACCCGCGCTAGTGTGAGAGCAACAAACAATGGTTTCAAATGGATCGTACAAAATCAAAAAAATCAAGATTGTACCGAGACAAACTGTACCCTTTCTAAAAGCTCGCTACCTCGAAAAACAGTAAGTGAAATTGGTGGTATTGATCCATATGAGCATGTCCAATGGACAAGAGATTTAAGTAAGCTGCTGCCATTGTCTGTATATGTTTTTATACCAAATTTCAGAATGCCAAGTCTCTTAAGGCTCATTGCCCTCTGTTCCAATTGCGTGTAGTCTACGGCTTTCATCTCTCACGAGTCCGAAATGGCGCGTATACAGGTTTCCCTTAATAAAAACAAGCTCTTTATTACTATGAAACATTTGATCATTGCCCCTACTTGGACGAAAATAACACTCATTCATGTTTGTGCCTACCCATGACTGAAAGTAAACAGACAGCATGCTTTTTTCCAAAATACTGTACGTTGTTTGTCACCAGCCTACTGAATGCTACTGAATAAAACATGCTTTGAGTCAAACTTACTAGTGGGAAAATGCCGTAAACACACCAACATGTACCAGGTGATGTCGTTAAAAGTCATGTTTGATCGTCTCACGGCTGCTATTCACCATCTCTTAATTAGCTCACTCACCAGAGTTCCTCACCAAATTTTTTTTCTCCCCCAGTTAACGATGTCGCCGTGTTTTGGACTTGTCAAAGAACAGAACAAAACTAGAGCACAGAGTCTTGCATTCAGCCGTGTAAATAAGATACTTAGATGACTGAAGTGCTGATATCAACCCAATCCCGCCCCCTCCACATCCCACCTCCCGGATTGTAAATAATGTAAATAATTCAATGTATATACTCTGATGATTAACTTGTGTGATGACTGTATTATGCTGATAGTATATATTTATACCATGAATTGATTAACGTGGACCCCGACTTAAACAAGTTGAAAAACTTATTTGGGTGTTACCATTTAGTGGTCAATTGTACGGAATATGTACTGTAATTTGCAATCTACTAATAAAAGTTTCAATCAATCAATCCGCAAGACCCACAATTCATTATGTTTATTACGTCACACTTTCAAGCCTTATATTAAAAAATACTTGCAGACTGTATGCCAAGCCAACAGGGGGTGTGATAATGCGGAGCAGTAACTACATTTTAGCCAACCAGAAGCCTGTAGATTAGATCCATTCTACGTAATCAAAATCAGTGTTTCCCACACATTCATTTATTTGTGGCGGCCCGCCACGAAAGAATTACGTCCGCCACAAATAATTTTTTTTTCTTTTTTTAAATAAATTTATTTATTTTTATTTTATTTTATTTATTTTTTATTTTATTTTATTTATTTTTGTCCTGTCCAGCTTCTCAGGCAAATCATATAGTTGATGTAGATGCCCATATAGGCTGTTCAGATTTACTTTACAAAAGAGAAGTGTAGGATACTTCTCTTGTTGCCTTATTTGTATTTGACCACTACTGTTTTCTGTTTATTTGTTACTGATTGTGGCAGGACACCTCTGCCTCTGTTTCACTTTATGTTGCTGGTAAATAATATGGTTGTAGTAGTAGGCTAAAGTTAAAATTATTTAGTATGCACTAATTAAAGGGGCAGAGCTTTAAGAGACATTTTAGCTTTTATATTTTATAAGATATATTTTTTGTAAGAACCACAATTAATAAATATATTTCAGTGAATAACTTATTGTTCAAATCTGTATATGAATATGTACATAAAGTGTTGTAATTATATTGTAAAATGGATGGATGGATGGATGGACGTTTAAAACAAAACTGTTATTATTAATTAGTAAGTATACATTTTTTGAGCCTTTTTAGAGAAAATCATATCATTGTACTAAATTATGCATGCCCATAGCCACGCCTATAGCCACGCCCCCACCGCCACAGGTATCTAGGCAGTTTATGGGAAACACTGAAAATGCATAAAAATCCTGAAAAAAATGGCAATAGTCCTTCAATCAGGAGCAGATACAATGCTCCTTCTACGGTATATAGAGACTAACTTTTGACTATTGGAGTGTATATATCTCACCTCAACAAAATGTAGGCTCATGGGCAGGTTATTGCATTATTTAAAGGCCTACTGAAAGCCACTACTAGCAACCACGCAGTCTGATAGTTTATATATCAATGATGAAATCTTAACATTGCAACACATGCCAATACGGCCGGGTTAACTTATAAAGTGACATTTTAAAATTCCCGCCACACTTCCGGTTGAAAATCTCCTTTGGAGATGATTTATGCGCGTGACGTCATAAAATGCACGGAAGTGTTTGGGCCCTATTGGACACAATACACGAAGCTCTGTTTTCTTCCACAAAATTCCACAGTATTCTGGACATCTGTGTTGGTGAATCTTTTGCAATTTGTTTAATGAACAATGGAGGCTGCAAAGAAGAACATTGTAGGTGGGATCGATCGGTGTATTAGCGGCTAAGTACAATACTTACAGCAGCACAACAAGGACTACTTACCCTGATAGAAGACGCCTAGCTGATGCTTGCCGCCAAACCCACGGATGAAGTCCTTTGTCGCGCCGTTGATCGCTGGAATGCAGGTGAGCACGGCTGTTGATGGGAAGATGAGGGCTGGCTGGCGTAGGTGGAGCGCTAATGTTTTATCATAGTTCTGTGAGGTCCGGCTGCTAAGTTGCTAAATTAGCCTTAGCGTCGTTAGCAACAGCATTGTTAAGCCTTACCAGGCTGAGAATTTTTAACCGTGTAGTTACATGTACATGGTTTAATAGTATTGTTGATCTTCTGTCTATCCTTCCAGTCAGGGGTTTATTTCTTTTGTTTCTATCTTCATTTGAGAACGATGCTAGCACGTTAGCTCAGTAGCTAAGTGTGTCACCGATGTATCGTCTTGGAGATAAAAGTCACTTTAAACGTCCATTTCGCGTGCTCGACTCTCATTTTCAAGAGGATATAGTATCCGAGGTGGTTTAAAATACAAATCTGTGATCTACAATAGAAAAAGGAGAGAGTGTGGAATCCAATGAGCCAGCTTGTACCTAAGTTACGGTCAGAGCGAAAAAAGATACGTCCATCACTGCCTCTCAAGTCCTTCACTGTAACGTTCCTCATGTACGAATCTTTCATCCTCGCTCAAATTAATGGGGTAATCGTCACTTTCTCGGTCCGAATCTCTCTCGCTCCATTGTAAACAACGGGGAATTGTGAGGAATACTAGCTCCTGTGACGTCACGCTACTTCCGCTACAGGCAAGGCTTTTTTTTATCAGCGAGCAAAAGTTGCGAACTTTATCGTCGATTTTCTCTACTAAATCCTTTCAGCAAAAATATGGCAGTATCGCGAAATAATCAAGTATGACACATAGAATGGATCTGCTATTCCCGTTTAAATAAAAAAAAATCATTTCAGTAGGCCTTTAAAGCAGGGGTCTCAAACTCAATTTACCCGGTGGCCGCAGAGGCATAGAGTCTGGGTGAGGTTTGGCCACAAGAACTTTATTAATTAAGAAAACCACTTCAACCTACAAAACAAGAAAGAATAAAACAATTTGTGCAGAGGAAGTCAGGACTAATGTCTACAATGAGCATGTTTTTGTAGTGCACAGCTTTTCAAAGTTGGGTTTGAAGCACGATACTGCATGATACTGATAAAGCATGTTCCCCGGGGGTCACATGTGCACCCCCCCATCACCCCACGGGGCCCGCCCCACTATTTTGAGAAGAACTGTTTTAGAGTGACAGGTTCCCATAGAGTCAAAGAGATGTGTGGCCTTGTGTTGTTGTTGTTGTTGTGAACCTTAGCAGAGGTGGAAAGAAAGACTTCACAGTGTGTCTGACGGGCAGGCCTGAGGGACACACATGCAGACGCACACACTCACAAACACACACGCACGCACACATGCAAATACGCCTGTACGTGCGCGCTGTTTTGTCAAATGGGGTAAAATATTAAGATCATTCCAGCATTTTTCTTGCCAAAATGTCCTCACAAAGAGAACTGTCCTCAAAGGTGAGACGTCAAACACACACACACACACACACACACACACACACACACACACACACACACACACACACACACACACACACACACACACACACACACACACACACACACACACACACACACACACACACACACACACACACACACACACACACACACACACACACATTCTTGTATTTCTTACCTTCTTGAGACCTCCAAACAATGCCTCCCCTTTAGGACCACCTCTTCTAGAGATATAAATATTTGTATTTACAACATTAATAATATATACACACTTTGCAGATATAAAAAAAGGTAAGCTTTTAGTTATTTTTTTGGGAATTTTTAGTTCGTAGTTGGTTTTTCATCTTCAATATTTACTTCAAGTTATTACATTAGTCTCTATATACATATTTATTTACTTTTTTAAATTAATTTTGGCCAATGGGGGCACATTTCAATTTCTTACACACACTTGTTATTTCATATGTTGACACACAGTCAATTTAAAAAAAAAATCCCTCCTTTTTGGGACCACCCTCATTTTGATATATGTCACCACCAGGGGTGCAAATGAGACATTCTCTATTAGATGCAATGGTTATTCAGTATTGGGACCATGATTTATGTCCTAACTTGTTCACACCTCCTCATATAGACGGAACTTTTGATGTCTCAAGAAGGGTAGAAATACAAGAACAGACACACACACACACACACACACACACACACACACGGTCTAAGGTGGTGAAATTAGATCCTTGCATTTGTTTCCACAAAAAAATGTATCCACAAAGAAATAAAGGTCCCGAAAAGTGGGATGTCAGAAGTTGTGTCTGCTACACACACACACACACACACACACACACACACACACACACACACACACACACACACACACACACACACACACACACACACACACACACACACACACACACACACACACACACACACACACACACACACACACACACACACACATTCTTGTATTTCTTATCTTCTCGAGACCTCAAAAAAAATTCCTCCCCTTTAGGACCACCTCTTCTAGAGATATAAATATTTGTATTTACAACATTAATAATATATACATACTTTGCAGATATAAAAAAAGGTAAGCTTTTAGTTATTTTTTTGGATTTTTTTGTTTGTAGTTGGTTTTTCATCTTCAATATTTACTTCAAGTTATTACATTAGTCTCTATATACATATTTATTTACTTTTTTAAATTAATTTTGGCCAACGGGGGCACATTTCAATTTCTTACACACACTTGTTATTTCATATGTTGACACACAGTCAATTTAAAAAAAAATCCCTCCTTTTTGGGACCACCCTCATTTTGATAGATGTCACCACCAGGGGTGCAAATGAGACATTCTCTATTAGATGCAATGGTTATTCAGTATTGGGACCATGATTTATGTCCTAACTTGTTCACACCTCCTCATATGGACGGAACTTTTGATGTCTCAAGAAGGGTAGAAATACAAGAACAGACACACACACACACACACACACACACACACACACACACACACACACACACACACACACACACACACACACACACACACACACACACACACACACACACACACACACACACACAGTCTAAGGTGGTGAAATTAGATCCTTGCATTTGTTTTGCCAAAATGTATCTACAAAGAAATAAAGGTCCCGAAAAGTGGGATGTCAGAAGTTGTGCCTGCCACACACACACACACACACACACACACACACACACACACACACACACACACACACACACACACACACACACACACACACACACACACACACACACACACACACACACACACATTCTTGTATTTCTTACCTTCTTGAGACCTCCAAACAATGCCTCCTCTTTAGGACCACCTCTTCTAGAGATATAAATATTTGTATTTACAACATTAATAATATATACATACTTTGCAGATATAAAAAAAGGTAAGCTTTTAGTTATTTTTTTTGGGAATTTTTAGTTCGTAGTTGGTTTTTAATCTTAAATATTTACTTCAAGTTATTACATTAGTCTCTATATACATATTTATTTACTTTTTTAAATTAATTTTGGCCAACGGGGGCACATTTCAATTTCTTACACACACTTGTTATTTCATATGTTGACACACAGTCAATTTGAAAAAAAATCCCTCCTTTTTGGGACCACCCTCGTTTTGATATATGTCACCACCAGGGGTGCAAATGAGACATTCTCTATTAGATGCAATGGTTATTCAGTATTGGGACCATGATTTATGTCCTAACTTGTTCACACCTCCTCATATAGACGGAACTTTTGATGTCTCAAGAAGGGTAGAAATACAAGAACACACACACACACACACACACACACACACACACACACACACACACACACACACACACACACACACACACACACACACACTCACACACACACAGTCTAAGGTGGTGAAATTAGATCCTTGCATTTGTTTTGCCAAAATGTATCTACAAAGAAATAAATGTCCCGAATAGTGGGATGTCAAAAGTTGTGCCTGCTACACACACACACACACACACACACACACACACACACACACACACACACACACACACACACACACACACACACACACACACACACACACACACACACACACACACACACACACACACACACACACACACACACACACACACACACAGTCTAAGGTGGTGAAATTAGATCCTTGCATTTGTTTTGCCAAAATGTATCTACAAAGAAATAAAGGTCCCGAATAGTGGGATGTCAAAAGTTGTGCCTGCCACACACACACACACACACACACACACACACACACACACACACACACACACACACACACACACACACACACACACACACACACACACACACACACACACACACACACACGCACACACACACACACACAGACATTCTTGTATTTCTTACCTTCTTGAGACCTCCAAACAATTCCTCCCCTTTAGGACCACCTCTTCTAGAGATATAAATATTTGTATTTACAACATTAATAATATATACATACTTTGCAGATATGAAAAAAGGTAAGCTTTTAGTTATTTTTTGGGGAATTTTTAGTTCTTAGTTTGTTTTTAATCTTCAATATTTACTTCATGTTATTACATTAGTCTCTATATACATATTTATTTACTTTTTTAAATTAACTTTGGCCAACGGGGGCACATTTCAATTTCTTACACACACTTGTTATTTCATATGTTGACACACAGTCAATTTAAAAAAAAAATCCCTCCTTTTTGGGACCACCCTCATTTTGATATATGTCACCACCAGGGGTGCAAATGAGACATTCTCTATTAGATGCAATGGTTATTCAGTATTGCGACCATGATTTATGTCCTAACTTGTTCACACCTCCTCATATGGACGGTACTTTTGATGTCTCAAGAAGGGTAGAAATACAAGAACAGACACACACACACACACACACACACACACACACACACACACACACACACACACACACACACACACACACACACACACACACACACACACACACACACACAGTCTAAGGTGGTGAAATTAGATCCTTGCATTTGTTTTGCCAAAATGTATCTACAAAGAAATAAAGGTCCCGAATAGTGGGATGTCAAAAGTTGTGCCTGCTACACACACACACACACACACACACACACACATACACATACACATACACATACACCTACACATACACATACACACACACACACCTCAGTAGATCACTGGCTAATCCAGAGAAGAAAAGCTCTGGGCTAACATTTTGTGGCCACACACTAAAACAAATGTCACAAAATTCGCCTCCTCTGCTCGCCCACAATTAATAGCTTCCACCCCTCCCCATCCCATCGCCCCCCCCCCCCCCCTCCCCATCCCATCTGTATTCTCCCTCCCTCCCTCCCACCTCCTGGCGGCCATCCCTCTCTCCCGTGCCTCCATTAGCACCTGGCTTATCGCTGTGTGCATTAAATCACCTCCATTTGTTTGTTTGAAAGCGTGCAATGAGAGCCATCCGTTTTGGGCTTGTCCCCCCCCCCCCGCACCCCCGCACCCCCACACCCCAATCATGACGTTTGGCCCCCTTCCGGGTTCTGGCACCGGAAAAACTGCAGCAGTCGGACCCTTTTTGTGGGATGAGATTTGAATAGCAATTACGGCGGATGCACAGCGTCTCCAAGCATGCTCGCCGCACTTTTATGTAAATATATGGATGGAAAACAAGCGCGGCGCGTATGTTCTGGAACACGCGTCAAAACATTTATGTGCGTGGCTTCACTTCGCCGCTGCTTATGCGGAGGCGTCGCGCAGGTTTCCGTCACGGGAGTGGAAATCGCCCTCCTTTCACTTCCACTTTGTGCTTGGCTTGCTACCTCGCCGTCTTTGTTCTTCATGCACTGGCAGTCGTCAGCGTAAGCCAAGGTTTATCCTTTGATCCAAACCTTGGAGGATAATTCGCCCACAAATAAACTTGTCAACAATTTAATGAAGAGGAGCAAGGCCGGATGCGAGCTTCCCCCTTTGCCCCGCCGTCTGCTTCAGTTCAAGGCATGGACCTGAGACTGCTACTCAAAAGGAAATGCACTACCTGCATGGTTTGGATCAACTGATAAAGGGCCCTGACAGGCTGTCGCACTCTCCCATAAGAGCCTCCGCACACAAGCCCCGTAAACAAATTAGACTATTTTTGCCACGCGGCTCATTGTGGGATGGCTCTTATTCCCTTCTGAGGATTTTATGGCTCGATTACTCAGCGGCAGAAGGTCCTTGCTTCAACATTTCAAGTGCTGCTGATGTGTTTTTGTGGGATTCTATTCCCATCCACCACGTCCGTCTCCGCTGTCCTCCATCATTGTATTTGTGTCACTGAGAAGACTCTCCAGCAAACCTGACTACTTAACCATTTTTAAACTTTGAATGTTCCCCGATTTGACAAAAGTAACTTTTTTAATGATAGTTCTGAGAGTAATGCGTCTCCCGAGAGCACAAAATGTACGGAGACATGGGGGAGTTTTTTTCTTTAATTACTATTATTATTATTTTTTTTAGTGAAGTGAAGTGAATTACATTTATATAGCGCTTTTTCTCAAGTGACTCAAAGCGCTTTACATAGTGAAACCCAATATCTAAGTTACATTCAAACCAGTGTGGGTGGCACTGGGAGCAGGTGGGTAAAGTGTCTTGCCCAAGGACACAACGGCAGTGACTAGGATGGCGGAAGCGGGGATCGAACCTGCAACCCTCAAGTTGCTGGCACAGCCGCTCTACCAACCGAGCTATACCGCCCCAAGTATATTTATTTAAGTATTTTATTTTTAGACATGTCTAAAAATAATAATAATTAAAAAAATAAAATGTATACATTTTTTATTAGTTTTTTTTAAATAACTTTATAAGAAGTTTCTCGTGCGCACGAGATACATGTCTAAAAAAAAAAAAAAAAAAAAAAAAAATTATAAATTTTTTTTCCTCCCCCATGTCCCTTTAGGGCAGGGGTGTCCAAAGTGCGGCCCGGCGGCCATTTGTGGCCCACAGGTCATTTTTTAACGGCCCCACGTTACATTTTAAAAATACGATTGAAAACAATTAAAAACATGATACCGTATTTCCTTGAATTGGCGCAGGGAATATAGTATTCGCACGTCTAGAATTACTGCCGGGTCAAACTCGTTTCTCAAAATAATTAACGCATGCTTGGCCTTATCGCCGGTTCATTATTGAAGCTGGATCAAATTCGTTTCGCAAAATATTAATTTTATTATCGCATGTCTATAATTTTCACCGGGTCAAACTCGTTTCGCAAAATATTTAGCATATGGCTAGAACTTCCACCGGGTCAAATTCGTTACGTCACGAGTGACGCATCTGTCCTATTTTCAAAATGGAGGAAGCTGCTTTCAGTAGTTTACAATCGCACAAAGGAAAAAAGATAAAGAGCTTTTCAGTAGGATTTAAGGTCCAAGCTATTGAATACCGGTACAGTATGCTAAAGAGAACAGTAAGCAGCTATGTTTTATTAATATACCGTAGCTGCGTGTGTGAAATACTGTATAAGTCATTAAATGACTCCCGCCTCCTGGTGGTAGAGGGCGCTGCCGCGCTAGTGATCCTTCTTGCGACTTCCGGTACTGCAGAAGAAGTGAACACACGCAGCAAGAGATTTTTTTCTCTTCCTTTTAACAAGGAGGGTATCTAAAATAAAACAGTTTTCTAAACTGGACTTTCAATGGAAGCAGGAGGTAATAACTAAAGGAATATCTCCATCGAGACAGAGACTTTTAAAACGGAAAAAAGGAAATAATGAAGACTTCTATCAACAAGTTATCGATGCTTTTGGTCAGAAGGAGCTGCAGATGGACTCCATTTATAAGTACAGGTAAGACCATAATAACGTTTTTTTTAATTAAATGTGCTTTTCATGATGGTATGCTTACATCACACTCAAAGCGCACGGCTAAATTTTATGGATTCCTTTTGGTAAACGCCGGAGTGAGAAGAGGTTTTAAAATAATTACCGCATGCACGGCCATCCCGCCGGTTTCCAGTAAACGCAGGAGTGACAGGAGGTTTTAAATTAATTAACGCCCCTGCGGCTATTCAAGGAAATACGGTAAGTGGTATAAAAGAGCAAACAGGTGAAATGTAACAAGAAAATGTCGCAATGTACACTACCGTTCAAAAGTTTGGGGTCCCATTGAAATGTCCTTATTTTTGAAGGGAAAGCACTGTACTTTTCAATGAAGATAACTTTAAACTAGTCTTAACTTGAAAGAAATACACTCTATACATTTCTAATGTGGTAAATGACTATTCTAGCTTTTTATAAAGAAGGGCCTAAAACGAACAAACGAAAAACATAAACAACAATAAAACGTACAATTGACGGATAGATCTGAAGTTGATCTCGAGATTATTGTCTTAAAAGTAAACAGTAAAAAAAAATAGAATTTATTTTTTAACACTATAATTATTTGGATCCCCAATAATTTTAGTGTGATTTGTTTTTAAGTGTCATTGCTCAAAAAATAATAATGAATTAAAATCAATGTTGTTATGAGTTATTGACCTTTTTAAGGCTCCAATTATTATGTAATCTCAAATATTCCACTTAAAAATTGTATTGTGTGAAAATATTGCATATTTTGTATTTTTTCCATAAAAAAACAGGGTTTTCTTTGACAAGAGCATACAACTTAAATCTTTAAAACCGTTATATTGACAGATAGACCTAATGTTGATCTAGAGATGTAAAACTTGAATAATAATAAAAATAATACTGAATAATGACACATTTTAAATATTTTTTTGACCAAAACCCGTCGAAATGTGGTCATTTCTTAACCAATATAGGACATCACAAAGAAAACGTTGAAACAACATGCTTTTTGACGACATTTATTCAAAGTCGGGTTCTAACCTTAATTTAACCATTGAAATGTGGTCATTTCCCAACCAATAGTGGACAACACAAACAAAACGTTGGACCAACATGCTTTTTGACGATGTTTATTCAATGTCGGGATCTAATGTTGATTTACCCATTCATATGTGGTCTTTTCCCAACCAAAACGTTGGAACAACATGCTTTTTGACGATGTTTATTCAATGTCGGGTTCTAACGTTGATTTACCCATTGAAATGTGGTCATTTCCCAACCAATAGTATACAACACAAACAAAACGTTGGAACAACATGCTTTTTGACGACGTTTATTCAACGTCGGGTTCTAACGTTGCTTTAACCATTGAAATGTGGTCATTTCCCAACCAATACTGGACAATACAAACAAAACGTTAAAACAAAATGCTTTTTTATGACCTGTATTCAATGGCGGGTTCTAATGTTGATTTGGCCATTGAATTTTGGTCATTTCCCAACCAACAACATTGGACTTGACGTTGTCTCAATTTACTAACACAACTTTTGCAAAGTTGTTTCGAAGTCACATTTTAAGGGGAAAGTATGCATAATGAACATAGTTTCAATGTCTCATGCCTGTTAAAAAATAGCGTAACCCTTTTACATTTTTTGTCTTACAAGTCGATATCAAAATATTGCAATAACATAAGCTGCTATAATTGTATTCATTTCGTTCCTCAAATAGAGGCAAGCATGAAAAGTGATTCCTTGGTTTTCGACAGTCATCCGTCGCAAAACTTCAGATGAAGACTGAATCGTATGAAAGTCAAATTCATTTTTCCCATAAGACATTATGCAAAGTCAAATAATTCATTCCAAACACCAAATAATATTAACAATACACACATTTCATAGAGGATAATTCTAGTTGTGAATGCACACATGTCAAATTTGGGGCGGCGTGGTTCAGATGGTAGAGTGGTCGTCCAGAAACGGAAGGGTTCTTGTCACAAATCCAGTTTCTGCCATCGTAGACACTGCCAACGTGTCCTTGGGCAAGACACTTCATCCACCTTGCTTCACCTACTTTGTTGTATGAATGTTTATGGGAGGACCCTTTTGTAAATATCTTCTTAATCTCAATGGGACATTCCTGTATAAGTGAAGGTAAAACATTGAAAATAATTAATGTGAAATACATAAAATGAGGAATGAAATGGATGAATACACATTTAACAACACTTTTACATTTGTTGAAGACACTTGGGAAGAGAAGAGCCACGGGGATGCCAAAAATGTATTTAACAACCTTGTTGACCTTCTTGATCAAATTGCTGGCACTTGATACTTTCTTTGGCATATTTTGCAGTTCTGCGCAGTAAAACCGACATGTGGAGATCTCTATTTGGGCACCGCAATCGGCTGAATGTTACAAGCAATGTTTGGCCATATCAAGGCAGTATAGGAATATTTGGTGGCATTTTTTTTTGTCAAAAACCAAATCTTAAGAAAAATGGGGTGTATGACAACCAAAGGTACCACTGTACTATGTTTTTTATTGTCTTGGTCATATTTGACTGAGCAGGCAGGACATGTATGCATGTGCTGTACTGCTTGGTCATAATAAGTTCTACTTCTGCTTCTAACGCCTTCGCTGAATAATTTTCAACCTTTGGCTCTGATTGGTACAGTTCTGTGTTGGTGTCACGAATGACCCCAGAAAAGCAAACTTGGGAGGAATGAGTGCGTAAGACGGTACGAATTTCAGGTTTTAGTCAATCAATCAATCAATCAATCAATCAATCAATCAATCAATCAATGTTTATTTATATAGCCCTAAATCACAAAAGTCTCAAAGGGCTGCACAAGCCACAACGACATCCTCGGTACAGAGCCCACATAAGGGACGTCGATGTGAATGACTATGAGAAACCTTGCAGAGGACCGCATATGTGGGTAACCCCCCCTCTAAGTACAGTCCTTAGTGGATCTAACGTAATAGTGAGAGTCCAGTTCATAGTGGGGCCAGCAGGAGACCATCCCGAGCGGAGACGGGTCAGCAGCGCAGAGATGTCCCCAACCAATGCATGGGCGAGCGGTCCACCCCGGGTCCCAACTCTAGACAGCCAGCACTTCATCCATAGTCACCGGACCCGGAACAACCCGGCGTCGGGGCAGAGGAGAAAAGAAAAGAAACGGCAGATCAACTGGTCTAAAAAGGGGGGTCTATTTAAAGGCTAGAGTATGCAAATGAGTTTTAAGATGGGACTTAAATGCTTCTACTGAGGCAGCATCTCTAACTGTTACCGGTAGGGCATTCCAGAGTACTGGAGCCCGAATAGAAAACGCTCTGTAGTCCGCAGACATTTTTGGGCTCTGGGAATCACTAATACAAGGTTCTGTGATTGATGAGCAGACATAAGTCGGGTAATTGAAGGCTTCTTTCTGTGAGAACTTAGTTGTGATACGTCACAATCACAAGCCAACGTTTCTTACCTCCTGGTACCTGCTGTTGTGTATTTGGGATCTGCACAAGTCCCGAAAATGTGAAATCAAACCGTGTAGGCAAGGCGGAGATATTTATAAAAAAATCTTGCCTTCCTTCATACATCCGCCAAACGATTTGTTTGGAATTTGCCCAATTTGTGACATTTATCCCATTGGTGAGGAATTATCCATGTTTTGTAAAGTTTTCCCGAAGAGCTTTACGTGTGTCTACCATTGTAGTCCGACGCCTACAAAACGGCGCATCCTGAAGAGATGGTCAGAAAGCGGCTTGAAGATGGTCTGTAAAACATAATCTATGCAAACATTTCACCAAAGAACCAGCATTACATGTTATGTAGACCACAAGGAAGTGTTTTAAGACGTTGCACGGTAAGTCCAACAATACAAACATGAAGATCGTTCTGACTTTAAAGAGTTTCAGTACATTTGCGTCCAAGTTTGGCCCTCATGGAGAAGTTTAAGGCCTCAGAAGACACAAGGTTCTGTGATTGATGAGCAGACATAAGTCGGGTAATTGAAGGCTTCTTTCTCCGTCGACCATCCGTTTAATTGTCAATCGGTTAAACTTTGTGTCACCCTCATCAGGCCGCCGCTAATGTAGAACCACACATTATGGCCGCCACCTCATCTCCTTGCCATTACTAATCCCCGGACAGCACAGATTGCGATGATCATAATGGTGATGTATGTCGTCCCTATGTGTCGCTCGCTGAGGGATAATGGCTCGACACCGCCCCCCCGTCCTCCTAGTTTAGAACTTTCCGGTCCAAGTTTTTGCCGAGGACGTTACAGTCGAGCAGTTTTGCTTCTGTTTGACCTGAGAGCAAAAAAACGAAAGCCCGTTTCTCGGTTCTGGGCTATGACCCGTTGTCCTCTGAATCAGCAGTTTCTCGCCCATTCCAATGCATGTTGTCTGTACTTCTGGGTTTGTAACCGGTAAACATCCTGTCCTTCTGGCAGTCCTCCTTTATTTGGACATCACCTCTTAAGGATGTTTAAGGTCTGTCAGAGATGAATAGAGGGGGAGAAGAATGGAGAATCCACAGCATTCCTAGCTGCACAGTTTCCATGACTTGTTTCACAGCCATCCTTGCTGTTGTGACACCTGTTTCCCCCTCCTTTTACCCTGCGCCGATAACACGAATAGACATCAGCCTCCTGCAGGAACACCGGTAACCAAGGTGATTATCCTCGCTTACCCGCTGTGATTGGACAAGGGGAAGCTGATTGAGCCGAAAAGGCCAAGTTCCTCAAATTGAAGGAGCTGGGATCTGTGTACTCTCACAGAGCAAAGGCTAATGCACATTTTGAACTGGAAGACTCGACGGAGAGGTAATGAGGTGCTCATCTAGGATAAGAAAGGGACTCTCGTAAAGCACAATATCCCCTCGCCTTCTGGGGGCCGGGGTCTGTGCGTCAGAAGAGGCCAGCTGATGAAGAGTGACCGGGCGTGGCCTGCCGAGGCAGGGACTGATGAGGTCAGAGATGGTCGGCTTGACTGGGCAGTGTATAAAAGAGTGCAGCAAGGCAAGGGAAGGCGGTGAAAGTCGCCAAGGGCCAGGCGTCTCAGACCAGTGGAGCGGTAACGGGCAAAGCTCAGGGGGGAGTCAGCCAGGAGAGTCCAACAAACGAGTGAACAATTGCGGCATTTTGACTGGAAGATGGAGAGTGCACACGGACGGTTGGAAAGAAGCAGAGGAAGGAAAACGGGAGACGGGGCAGAGCGGCGCACGGTAATGGTCTTAGATGAAGATGACGTCAAAGCATTGGCGTGTTTCCATGAGGTTGGAGAAAATTCTAGGACACAGGTGTCAAACTCAAGGCCCGGGGGCCAGATCTGGCCCGCAACATCATCTTATCTGGCCCGCAAAAACCTGGAAATTATATGTGTCAATAAAGCAGTTAATATTTTCTCACTAAATATTAGAGATGCCGATAAATGCGTTAAAATGTAATATCGGAAATTATCGGTATCGGTTTTTTTATTATCAGTATCATTTTTTCATTTAAATTTTTTTTTTTTTATTTTATTTTTTTTATTAAATCCACATAAAAAACACAAGATACACTTACAGTTAGTGCACCAAGCCAAAAAACTCCCTCCCCCATTTACACTCATTCACACAAAAGGGTTGTTTCTTTCTGTTATTAATATTCTGCTTCCTACATTATATATCAATATATATCAATACAGTCTGCAAGGGATACAGTCCGTAAGCACACATGATTGTGCGTGCTGCTGCTCCACTAATAATACTAACCTTTAACAGTTATTTTACTCATTTTCATTCATTACTAGTTTCTATGTAACTGTTTTTATATTGTTTTACTTTCTTTTTTATTCAAGAAAATGTTTTTAATTTATTTATCTTATTTTATTTGATTCATTTTTTTAAAAAGTACCTTATCTTCACCATACCTGGTTGTCCAAATTAGGCATAATAATGTGTTAATTCCACGACTGTATATATCGGTTGATATCGGTATCGGTTGATATCGGTATCGGTAATTAAAGAGTTGGACAATATCGGCATATCGGATATCGGCAAAAAGCCATTATCGGACATCCCTACTAAATATATTTGATTTTTGTCATTTTGACAGAAAAAATAAATGTACTGCTTGAAATTGCATTTAATAGTATCCAAAATAGCAACAAATATTATAGTATATTATCATACTTTCCAAACATGTTGTCTAAATAAAAATACTTAACTTTACAGCAAACTTCCCATCAAATTAATACAAATGACAGTAAACTTTACGTTGTTGTTTACAGCATATTACTGTAAATTGAAAAAAAACCCTACTACTTATGCATTACAATTCTGTTGACTGAGCTGCCAGTTTTTGACTGTAAAAGCTACGGTTGTTGTTTTTAACGGGGTATTACTGTAAGTGACAACCTTTTTCCAAAACACAATGCAGAATGTGAGATATAACAGGATAACGCATACATTTATCATTTGTTTTCAAAACAGTTACAAAAAAGTGGGACCCCAAAAATGTACTGTGGGACCCCATTTTTAGGACTTGATAAGGTCCCTGGGACCCCATTTTGACAATTCCTAGCGCCAACACTGATGGAGTAATGGTGTGTGCAAAACAGCAGCAGGTGGCTGTGGCCTGCGGGCCGGTTCGAATACTAATCAAATATCATCCCGGGGGCCATAGATCATTCATCCGGCCCGCGGGCATTGACTTTGACACCCCTGCTGTAGTTGTTGGTAGTATATTCTATTGTATTATTTTGACACTATTTTTTTTCTTCTTAAAAGGCTTGTTACATTAAAAATTGTATATTATAATACAATAATATTAATAATAATAATTAGAGATGTCCGATTATGGCTTTTTTGCCGATATCCGATATTCCGATATTGTCCAACTCTTAATTACCGATTCCGATATTAACCGATACCGATATATACAGTTGTGGAATTAACACATTATTATGCCTCATTTTGTTGTGATGCCCCGCTGGATGCATTAAACAACGTAACAAGGTTTTCCAAAATAAATCAACTCAAGTCATGGAAAAAAATGCCAACATGGCACTGCCATATTTATTATTGAAGTCACAAAGTGCATAATTTTTTTTTAACATGCCTCAAAACAGCAGCTTGGAATTTGGGACATGCTCTCCCTGAGAGAGCATGAGGAGGTTGAGGTGGGTGGGGGGGGGGGGGGGGGCAGTGCCTTTAAGGTTTATTGGCGCTCTGTACTTCTCCCTACGTCCGTGTACACAGCGGCGTTTTAAAAAGTCATACATTTTACTTTTTGATACCGATAATTTCCGATATCACATTCTAAAGCATTTATCGTCCGTTAATATCGGCAGTCCGATATTATCGGACATCTCTAATTATAATATAATAAGGATAATAATAGAATTATATAAATTCCTCAATAATAGTACTTATTATGATATCAATTGATTGAGCTGATAAATTCGCAAGGTGTTACCAATAACGCACTCGATACAAATCACTTTGAAAGCCAATGGAAAGAAACCCCCACACACAATGTACGTTGGTGTGTCCAAACCTCTCTGCCTTGCAGTCTCTGATGCTGCTTGGAAAAGTGGTCCGTATATTTCCCAGCTAATTTACCGGAGAAGCTATGCGGCACTTCAGCTCGGACAATTGAACACCCACCCACAGAAACGCACACACTAACACACACACAGAACCGCACACACTAACACACAAACAAGCATCTACAGAAGGCGTTAAGAATCCTTCCTCCTATCGTTCCCGTTAATAGTTTTGGATTGGATGAGATTGTCGCCTCCTGGGAATTGCCAGTCAAAGCTGAACACTATCTGCAGGGAAATCAGATGGAGATTTTCACGAGGCGACGACAACACAACAAGGAGGCCTCGGATGAGTTTTCTATCTGGGAGAAGAAAAAAAAAAAACAACCTCTGCCTGTCTGTCCCTGGAGTGGTGAATTCATTTAGCAATCACCACTTCTGGCAAGAAAGCGCTCACGTCGGTCGCTACGATTCTCTCTGTATATTTTGATTACATCTCTTTCTGTCCTTTTATTTAAGAGCTTTTATCACTTAGTGTAATTTCAAAGAAGAAGTTTTCAGGGAACACTTTGACGGATGTGTTTTGTCACATCAGTGGCGTGTTTGGTTTCGCAGGGTCGCACGTTGTCAAACTCATATCAGTCACTTAAATAATAATAATAATGATAATAGATTTTATTTGTAAAAAAAAACACTTGACATTGAGCAAACAACCTCAAAGTGCTACGGTGTATTAAAAAATGATAAAAAGATAATACAAATAAATACAAATGAAAAATAGAACAGCGTAATAGCTAGAACTAGTATACATATATCTAAAACAAAAAAGGCTTTTTTAAAAAGAAGGGGTTTTAAGCCTTTTTTAAAAGCATCCACAGTCTGTGGTGCCCTCAGGTGGTCAGGGAGAGCGTTCCACAGACTGGGAGCGGCGGAGCAGAAAGCCCGGTCCCCCATTGTTCGTAGCTTTGTCCTCGGAGGTTGGAGGAGGTTAGCCTGTCTGGAGCGGAGGTGTGGTGTGGAGGATTTGGGGATCGCACGTTGTCAAACTCATATCAATCACTTAAATAATAATAATAATAATAGATTTTATTTGTAAAAAAAAAAACACTTTACATTGAGCAAACAACCTCAAAGTGCTACAGTGTATTAATAAATAATAAAAAGATAATACAAATAAATAAAAATAAAAACTAGAACAGCCTAATAGCTAGAACCAGTATGCATATATCTAAAAAAAGGCATTTTTAAAAAGAAGGGTTTTTAAGCCTTTTTTAAAAGCATCCACAGTCTGTGGTGCCCTCAGGTGGTCAGGGAGAGCGTTCCACGGACTGGGAGCGGCGGAGCAGAAAGCCCGGTCTCCCATTGTTCGTAGCTTTGTCCTCGGAGGTTGGAGGAGGTTAGCCTGTCTGGAGCGGAGGTGTGGTGTGGAGGATTTGGGGATCGCACGTTGTCAAACTCATATTAATCACTTAAATAATAATAATAATAATAATAGATTTTATTTGTAAAAAAAAAACACTTTACATTGAGCAAACAACCTCAAAGTGCTACAGTGTATTAAAAAAGAATAAAAACATAATAAAAATAAATAAAAATAAAAACTAGAACAGCCTAATAGCTAGAACTAGTATGCATATATATAAAAAAAGGCATTTTTAAAAAGAAGGGTTTTTAAGCCTTTTTTAAAAGCATCCACAGTCTGTGGTGCCCTCAGGTGGTCAGGGAGAGCGTTCCACAGACTGGTAGCGGTCGCCCATTGTTTGTAGCTTTGTCCTCGGAGGTTGGAGGAGGTTAGCCTGTCTGGAGCGGAGGTGTGGTGTGGAGGATTTGGGGATCGCACGTTGTCAAACTCATATCAATCACTTAAATAATAATAATAATAATAATAGATTTTATTTGTAAAAAAAACAAACACTTTACATTGAGCAAACAACGTCAAAGTGCTATAGTGCATTAATAAATAATAAAAAGATAATACAAATAAATAAAAATAAAAACTAGAACAGCCTAATAGCTAGAACTAGTATGCATATATCTAAAAAAAGGCATTTTTAAAAAGAAGGGTTTTTAAGCCTTTTTTAAACGCATCCACAGTCTGTGGTGCCCTCAGGTGGTCAGGGAGAGCGTTCCACGGACTGGGAGCAGCGGAGCAGAAAGCCCGGTCCCCCATTGTTCGTAGCTTTGTCCTCGGAGGTTGGAGGAGGTTAGCCTGTCTGGAGCGGAGGTGTGGTGTGGAGGATTTGGGGATCGCATGTTGTCAAACTCATATCAATCACTTAAATAATAATAATAATAATAGATTTTATTTGTAAAAAAAAACACTTTACATTGAGCAAACAACCTCAAAGTGCTACAGTGTATTAAAAAAGAATAAAAACATAATAAAAATAAATAAAAATAAAAACTAGAACAGCCTAATAGCTAGAACTAGTATGCATATATAAAAAAAAAGGCTTTTTTTTAAAAAAAAGAAGGGTTTTTAAACCTTTTTTAAAAGCATCCACAGTCTGTGGTGCCCTCAGGTGGTCAGGGAGAGCGTTCCACAGACTGGTAGCGGTCGCCCATTGTTTGTAGCTTTGTCCTCGGAGGTTGGAGGAGGTTGGAGGAGGTTAGCCTGTCCGGAGCGGAGGTGTCGTGTGGAGGATTTGGGGGTGAGTAGTTCTTTGAGGTAGAGGGGGGCATTACCATGGAGGGACTGGTGGGTTAAAGATAAAGTACCAATGATTGTCACACACACACTAGGTGTGGCAAAATTATTCTCTGCATTCGACCCATCCCCTTGATCACCCCCCTGGGAGGTGGGGGGAGCAGTGAGCAGCAGCGATGGCCGCGCCTGGGAATCATTTTCGGTGATTTAACCCCCAATTCCAACCTTTGATGCTGAGTGCCAAGCAGGGAGGTAATGGCTCCCATTTTTTATAGTCTTTGGTATGACTCGGCCGGGGTTTGAACTCACAACCTACCCATCTCAGGGCGGACACTCTAACCACTAGGTCACTAATTATGAGTCACCATTTCTAATTCTGTGGGACGCTCTCCCTGACCACCTTGAGGGCACAACAGACTGTGGATGCTTTTAAAAAAGGCTTAAAAACCCTTCTTTTAAAAAAAAACAACTTTTTTTTAGATATACAGTATGTGTGCTAGTTCCAGCTATTAGGCTGTTCTAGTTTTTATTTTATTTTATTTTATTTTACGTGAAGAAGTCACCATTTTGTAATTCCATTCTGCCCTGTTCCAGACCTTTTGGGTTAAAATAAATATATACCGTATTTTCCGGACCAGGGGGCGCACCGGATTATAAGGCGCACCGCCGATGAGCGGGTCCAGTCAGGTCTATTTTCATATATAATGCGCACCGGATTATAAGGTGCAGTAAAGGAAAAGGGGGGTGGGGGGTGTATTAAAAAAAAAAAAAAAAACATTTTTTTTTTTTTTTTTTTTTTTTTACATAAATAAATACAATCATGTGTGCTTACGGACTGTATCCCTGCAGACTGTATTGATCTATATTGATATATAATGTATATACTGTGTTTTTATGTTGATTTCTTTTTTTTTTTTTATTTCTTGTGCGGCCCGGTACCAATCGGACCGGTCCACGGCCCGGTGGTTGGGGACCACTGGTCTACATAACATGTAGAGATCGGGCTTTATGCTCCGCCGCTCCCAGTCTGTGGAATGCTCTCCCTGACCACCTGAGGGCTCCACAGACTGTGGATGCTTTTAAAAAAGGCTTAAAACCCTTCTTTTAAAAAAAAGCCTTTTTTAAAATTAAATATATGTGTGCTAGTTCTAGCTATTAGGCTGTTCTAGTTTTTATTTTATTTTACTATTTATTTTACTTGTTGGGGGCAGCTATTTGTGGTTCTAACATTGTTGTTTTTTAAATGCCCTTTGAGTTTGTTTGTTCAATGTAAAGTGCTTTTACAAATAAAATCTATTATTATTATTATTATTATTATTATTATTACAACATGTAATGGTGGTTCTTTGGTCAAAATGTTGCATAGATAATGTTTATATATTGTACGTCAGATAATTTGATACCCTTCGGGGTAGTAACGCCCACAAATTCAGTGACGGCTGCCATTAATTACTTGAAAAAAATGACAGTACTTCTGGGACTTGGCAGAAAGAGCGCTTAAGCTTGCCAGAGGTGTTGTGTTTTAGGTGTGAAGGGTGATTGGTGCCCTAATTTGACTTCCCTTACTTACTTAGGCTTTTTTCAGACACCCCCAGAAGTGTGCCGTCATCCACTTCATCACCCAACCGCAAACAACCATTAATTAGAGCCAGTTAATCAGCCACGCATTAAAACAAACCAGAGACCCCCGAGCGCTTGCAGGAGGTGAAGAACAAAACAAAAGATGGACAAAGACGATGAAAAGCAGCATGAGAGGGAGGGGGAAAAAAAAGAAAACGCTGTAGCTGTGCTTTTTATCTTCCCGGGTTGTGATTGACCGCACTTTTTTATTGGAAATTCACAAGGTCATCAATTCACGCTCGGCCTGCATGAAGGAGGCGGGGGGCTGGGGGCGGGGGCGGTGGCGGAGGTGTGCACAAACTCTGCAGAAGCTAAGACAAAAGCCTCCATTTGAACTGGCGCTGAGATTGTTTCTGCAGGGCTCGCTGCAGTTGGCGGGAGCGGTTAAAAAAACGACCTTGTCGGCTGATTCCCTCCCAGGATGCAGTTTGTGCCGCGCAGCTGGGGTCTGCGGCGGGCGAAGGGAGCGCGAGATGGGGGCGCGCGTCACGGCTAGCTACATTTCCTCCTCAGCGCTTCGGTTCGGTTTGGTGTACAAAAACCCAAAAGCAGTGAAGTTGGCACGTTGTGTAATCGTAAATAAAAACAGAATACAATGATTTGCAAATCCTTTTCAATCCTTTTTGCGCCTATAACAGTCCGGATGGTTCTTTTCCTCTTTGGTCCGGAAGACACGACGTCTTGGTGTTGTCTTGCTGAAATAAGCAGGGGCGTCCGTGATAATGTTGCTTGGATGGCAACATATGTTGATCCAAAAGCTGTATGTACCTTTCAGCATTAATGGTGCCTTCACAGATGTGTAAGTTACCCAAGCCTTGGGCACTAATACACCCCCATACCATCACAGATGCTGGCTTTTCAACTTTGCGCCTAGAACAATCCGGATGGTTCTTTTCCTCTTTGGAAAAACGGCCACAGTTTCCAAAAAAAAATTTGAAAAGTGGACTCGGCGGACCACAGAACACTTTTCCACTTTGCATCAGTCCATCTTAGATGAGCTCTGCCCCAGCGAAGCCGGCGGCATTTCTGGGTGTTGTTGATAAATGGCTTTGGCTTTGCATAGTAGAGTTTTAACTTGCACTTACAGATGTAACGACAAACGGTAGTTACTGACAGTGGTTTTCTGAAGTGTTCCTGAGCCCACGTGGTGATATCCTTTACACACTGATGTCGCTTTTTGATGCAGTACCGCCTGAGGGATCGAAGGTCCGTAATACCATCGCTTACGTGCAGCGATTTCTCCAAATTCTCTGAACCTTTTGATGATATAACAGACCTTAGATGGTGAAAGCCCTAAATTCTTTGCAACAGCTCGTTGAGAAATGTTGTTCTTAAACTGTTCCAACAATCTGCTAACGCATTTGTTGACAAAGTGGTGACCCTCGCCCCATCCTTGTTTGTGAATGACTGAGCATTTCATGGAATCTACTGTTATACCCAATCATGGCACCCACCTGTTCCCAATTAGCCTGTTCACCTGTGGGATGTTCCAAGTAAGTATACAATGTGATGGGATCTGAGCCGAGGATGTCGTTGTGGCTTGTGCAGCAATTGAGACATTTGCGATTGAGGGCCATATAAGTAAACTTTGTTTGATTGATTGAATAATTATAAATGTATAATCAATTGATTTCTAATTAAATCGTGGGCTGCCCACAGATTCCCACCTCGACTGACCAAGCATGATATTTCAGATGCAGCTACTTGTGGAGTTCAGCAATAAACACATCTGCATCGGGAGGTTGTCTACAGCCATGAATTGATTAACATGGACCCAGACTTAAATAGGATAGGATAGGTCTTTATTGTCATTGCACAAGTACAACAAAACTTTGTTTTCAGCACAAACCCGTTCAAGATTAGACAAACAAACAGTGTACAGGGTTACAGAACAGGAACGCTGATGGGTCGCCACAAAGCGCCCCGTAAAAGATGGGGGAAAAAGGTAAAATGCTGGGGAAGGATGAGTAAAAAAAATACAATATAGACTGGGCTCCTAAGGGGGCCCAGTCTGAGGTGGAAAAAACCTCCATAGCAAAGTACATATACATATTACAACATACATCTCGAGATATCTAGCAACAGAGGGAAGGGAGTGCGGGGTCATGGTGGTAGGCCGCAGCTCTCAGGCGCTGACCATCCTTTCATCACCCCTATAGAATTTGTGTCGAGGGCCTTGGATTGGGGGGGTAAATTGAAAAACTTATTGGGGGGTTACCATTTAGTGGTCAATTGTACGGAATATGTACTGTACTGTGCAATCTACTAATAAAAGTTTCAATCAATCAATCAAAACCACAGCTGTTATTGCAAAAGTTGCAAAATGGCACGCCGCTAATTAAAGACCGGAGCGTTTATTTGCTTTTGTAAAAAAAAACACACCACCCCACGCTTAATAGAGACAATAATGCATGATTAAAGAAGACTTTGGAATTTGGTGCAGTATTCGACTGTAACCAGGTGAGGCGCTGTTGCGACAACCTGAGGATGAGAATGAACATATTTATTTAGGATGTTTGTAATGTAAAACGATACAATTAAGGGTGTAACGGTACACAAAAACTTCGGTTCGGTACGTACCTCGGTTTAGAGGTCACGGTTCAGTTAATTTTTGGTACAGTAAGAAAACAACAAAATATAAATGTTTTGGTTATTTATCTACCAAATTTGTAAACAATGGCTTTATCCTTTTAACATTGGGTAACACTATAATTATTATGCCCAAAAATAGAAATAGCTGTGTGTGTGATGGATGTGAGCCACCACTAGGCTGATCAGTGCAACAGCAGGCAGTCATGAATGCTAAGCATAACAATAACATACATATACACACACAGGCTCCATTGCCAGGGTTCATGTGGTCAACATATATCTAATAAAAACTAAATAAGATAAGGCTCAGAATGGTTTCTTAACAAAACCTTTCTACAGATAGTGCTTTTTTTGATTGATTGATTAAGACTTATATTAGTAGATTGCACATTCCGTACAATTGACCACTAAATGGTCACACCCGAATAAGTTTTTCAAGTTGTTTAAGTCGGGGTCCACGTTAATCAACATTAAACTGCCTCAAGTTGTTGCTCAGATTAAATAAAATGACAAAACTTTTCTTCTACATATAAAAAGTGCAAAATTAAACAGTTTCAAGTAGAGATGTCCAATAATATCGGCATGCCGATATTATCGGCCGATAAATGCTTTAAAATGTAATATCGGAAAATATTGGTATCGTTTTTTTTAATTAATTAATATTTTCTCACTAAATATTAGAGATGCCGATAAATGCGTTAAAATGTAATATCGGAAATTATCGGTATCGTTTTTTTTTATTATCAGTATCGTTTTTTAAATTAAAATTTTTTTTTATTTTTTTATTTTTTTATTAAATCCACATAAAAAACACAAGATACACTTACAATTAGTGCACCAAACCAAAAAACCTCCCTCCCCCATTTACACTCATTCACACAAAAGGGTTGTATCTTTCTGTTATTAATATTCTGGTTCCTACATTATATATCAATATATATCAATACAGTCTGCAAGGGATACAGTCCGTAAGCACACATGATTGTGCGTGCTGCTGCTCCACTAATAGTACTAACCTTTAACAGTTAATTTTACTCATTTTCATTAATTACTAGTTTCTATGTAACTGTTTTTATATTGTTTTACTTTCTTTTTTATTCAAGAAAATGTTTTTAATGTATTTATCTTATTTTATTTTATTAATTTTTAATAAAATGACCTTATCTTCACCATACCTGGTTGTCCAAATTAGGCATAATAATGTGTTAATTCCACGACTGTATATATCGGTATCGGTTGATATCGGTATCGGTAATTAAGAGTTAGACAATATCGGAATATCGGATATCGGCAAAAAGCCATTATCGGACATCCCTAGTTTCAAGTCAAGGAGCCTGCATTCGGGCGGAAGGCGGGGTACACCCTGGACAAGTCGCCACCTCATCGCAGGGCCAAATATTTTTTACAAATCAATAATTATAATAATGTGCCGTTGTTTAGTGCAGTGTTTTTCAACCTTTTTTGGCATGTAAAAGGTATCCATCCATCCATTTTCTACCGCTTGTCCCTTTTGGGGTATGTAACGCTTAAACCAAAAATGAACAAAAGGCAAGTCCCGCTAGGAAAAGGCACTGAAGCATGGCTATGCAAAACAAAAGTAAAACTGAACTGGCTACAAAGTAAACAAAAACAGAATGCTGGACGACAGCAAAAACTTACGGCGTGTGGAGCAGGGCGACAGCGTCCACAAAGTACATCCGTACATGACATGACAATCAGCAGTGTCCCCACAAAGAAGGATAGCGTACGCACAACTGCGGGCAATAGCACTCAAAGGAAGGCAAACAGGAAGGGTCACCAAAACACACACAACAAACTCAAAATAAGGCACGACAACCTGGTGGAGTTACATTTTTTAACCTTTTCTGCTGGTGGTGTGCATTCGTATTTTTTTTTATGAAAAGAAATGTGCCTTGGCTCAAAAAAGGTTGAAAAACACCGCGCTACTTAATATGTCCGTGTGGAAACTCGTTCGGTACACCTCCGAACCGAGCCGAAACCCCCGTACCGAAACGGTTCAATACAAATACACGTACCGTTACACCCTTAGATACAATGCATCTGGCGATATTTTCCCTCACTCCTGCGGGGTAACGTCTTGAACCGTCATGGATGTTACACCCTCGCTCCCCGTTAGGTCCAGCAGCGGCACTTTCGCTTGAGTCCAAAGACACGGTGGCATCTGTCAGGGGAATAACGTTATCGTGGACTCGCAGAAGGACTAGGCCACTCTCTGGAACACTTCCCCCCCAGACTAAACCCCTTTGACAGTGAGAGGCTGTAGTTGGTTCCTAGCAACCGACCAGCGCCCGCTGGTGTATTGAGACATGTAGCGGGCGGTGGTCCCGCAGTGAAGCTTCCGTCCAGCGATATAAAGGCCATGTTTCTATCCCCGGAGCCGCATGGTGTTGCGCACGGCAAGGCGCTGTCATCACGCTGAATGTCTGTACAGTTGGAAAGCTCATTGCTGCAAGGGAAAGTAATAAAAGCGAGCTGCGGGTGGGGAAAGTTATTTTTTTTCTCTTCATAAGTGCCAAGATGGAGACCATGCCGTTTTACTCTGTGCTATAACTAATAACTAGAGTGGCTTTGTTCTTTATACATTTCTAACTATTTTCCTATAATGTAAACATTTGAAATATAAGTAGAAATGAATGGAGTCCTTTCGGCCAGTGTTTTTCAACCTTCTTTGAACCAAGGCACATTTTTTGCGTTGATAAAAAATCCAGAGGCACACCACCAGCAGAAATCATTAAAAAACGAAACTCAGTTGACAGTAAAAAGTCGTCGTCACAATTGTTGGATATGACTTTCTTTCTTTCTTTCTTTCTTTCTTTCTTTCTTTCTTTCTTTCTTTCTTTCTTTCTTTCTTTCTTTCTTTCTTTCTTTCTTTCTTTCTTTCTTTCTTTCTTTCTTTCTTTCTTTCTTTCTTTCTTTCTTTCTGTCTTTCTTTTAGTTTATTTGGAACATGAACACATTTACATCATAATACATCACACAATTTCATATCATTTCATTTACATCATGCCCGAAAAGGAGTAGGAAGAAGCAAAGCTTACCAAATGAAATAGCTTACCAAAGACGTACTAAAAACATTTTGATAGATTTTTGAGCGCCGTGTGTAATGTTCTATATTTTCAATGGAACATATAACATTTTGGTGTGGTTTACTTGAGTCATATTGCAGTCTACATGCATCTCTTATGTGTGACTGCCATCTACTGGTCACATTTATAATTTCATCATGTACCAAATAAAATAGCTTCGAGGTCGGTAAGTACAACCAAAATTATTCCGTACATTAGGCGCACGGGCTTATAAGACGCACTGTCGAGAAAGCATAACCAAGCATGCATCAGTATAGCTCTTTTCTCAAAGTAGGTGTACTGTCACCACCTGTCACATCCCGCCATGACTTATTTTGACTTTTTTGCTGTTTTCCTGTGTGTAGTGTTTTAGTTATTGTCTTGCATTCCTATTTTGGTGGCTTTTTCTCTTTTTTTGCTATTTTCCAGTAGCAGTTTCATGTCTTCCTTTGAGCGATATTTCCCGCATCTACTTTGTTTGCACAATCAAGACTATTTCAGTTGTTTTTATCCTTCTTTGTGGGGACATTGTTGATTGTCATGTCATGTTCGGATGTACATTGTGGACGCCATCTTTGCTCCACAGTAAGTTTTTGCTGTCGTCCAGCATTCTGTTTTTGTTTACTTTGTAGCCAGTTCAGTTTTAGTTTCCTTCTGCATAGCCTTCCCTAAGCTTCAATGCCTTTTTTTAGGGGTACTCACCTTTTGTTTATTTTTGGTTTAAGCATTAGACACCTTTTTACCTGCACGCTGCCTCCTGCTGTTTCCGACATCTATAAAGCAATTAGCTACCGGCTGCCACCTACTGATATGGAAGAGTATTACACGGTTACTCTGGCGAGCTCTAGACAGCACCGACACTCAACAACAACACATCATTTGCAGACTATAATTACTGCTTTGCAAAAAATAATAGGTGAAATTAGATAATCTCCCACGGCACACCAGACTGTATCTCACGGCACAGTGGTTGAAAAACACTGCTTTAGGCCATACCACCGAATCGGTAATTGGCTTGTTGTCACTCTCTCAATATAAAATATACACAATTTCAACTGAGACTTTGACAAAACACGCATTAAACTATCTTGAACAACCTTGTTTCATTTTTATTTTAAGTGTACGCAGCTTAAGATAACCTATTTGAGTCACGGTCCTGAAAGGAACACCGGTGTGTTTCTAGCATAGAATTAGCAAATACAGGGGCACTTAAAATCCTTTCATTTTATCAAAACTCGACAGTGCGTCTTATAAGCCGGTGCGCCTAATGTACGGAATAATTTTGGTTGTACTTACCGACCTCGAAGCTATTTTATTTGGTACATGATGAAATTATAAATGTGACCAGTAGATGGCAGTCACACATAAGAGATACATGTAGACTGCAGTATGACTCAAGTAAACCACACCAAAATGTTATATGTTCCATTGAAAATATAGAACATTACACACGGCGCTCAAAAATCTATCAAAATGTTTTTAGTACGTCTTTGGTAAGCTATTTTATTTGGTACATGGTTTAATGGTAAGTGTGACCAGTAGATGGCAGTAACACATAAGAGATATGTGTAGACTGCAATATGACTGTAGTAAACAACACTAAAACTTTAAATGTTCCATTGAAAAAATAAAACATTACACAGGGCGTTTAAAAATCTGTCAAAATGTTTTAGTACAACTTTAGTAAGCTATGAATTGAAGCTTGATGGATTGTACTGTGCTACAACATACAAATATTATTATTGTGTGTGTAAGGTAAGACATATTATCTGGCGTTTTTTTTCGTAATATTATGCAAACGCAACTTTTCTTACCTTCTGGTACCTGCTGATCTGTATTTGGGATCTGCATAACTCCTGAAAATTTGCGCATGCCGACACCGTAGTCGATAGGCTTCTTCTTTTTCTCCATCTTCTTGTTATGGGACATTCATCCTCTGCTGTTGCCATTTTTAATATAAAGTAGTGTAAAGTTCTTACTTATATCCGTCAGTAAACTCGCCATGAAAGCGCTAAAACATACCGGTGTTGTGAGTTTACATTATTCACCCAAGGAACTTTAGTTATTAGAGGGTTCCGGTCGGACGGTTTTTCACGGGTTGTTGCACTAGTGAGCCACGGATGAGGAGATGCTGCTCCGTTGTTGATTGAAGTCAAGTCTGAATGTCATTAAAACAGTTAGCGCCATCTTTTGACACGTCTTCCACTCCCGTCCTTGCGCGCTACACCGCTACAACAAAGATGACGGGGAGAAGACGCTGTCGAAGGTAAGCCACGTAAATAAGACCGCCCACAAAACGGCGCATCCTGAAGCGACTGTCAGAAAGCGACTTGATGATGATCTGTAAACATGAATAACTATGCAACATTTTGACCAAAAAAACAGCATTACATGTTATGTAGACCACAAGGAAGTCTTTTACATTTAGAAAAAATAAAAATAATATGACTCCTTTAATGCGGTGTGCATTTTGAATGAAAAAAAGACCTGACTCATCGCCAGTGCGCCTTATAATCCGGTGCGCCCTATGGTCCAAAAAATACGTTATTTAATACCCCCCCAAAAAGTTCATAGACGGTTAGTTTCTTTGGTATTCTTCTTTTTTGGCATCTTATTGTCTCTGTGAGCTGTTTGAGTTATGTGACAGCGTCCCCTGCATCCATTTATACGGCAGGGCTCAGGTATGGCGGCGTCGCACCTTGGGAGAGGCGATTTACGAGCTTAGGGGTGGGGGGGGGGGATTAAAAACAAACATAAAACAGAGGTAATTAGGAAGCATGTTGATCCCAAAAGATGACTGATGTATAAATCACCCAGCCTTGTCATTATTGCGGCGGCGCTGCACACCAATTTGCATGCGGGTGCGTTACGAGCCGTCTCCGGAGACTCAACGGGACCTTTAACAAACAGCGCCGTGCCGCATCCCGGTTTCCTTTTCATTGGATGCCATGTCCGAATACCAGGCGATTGTGTTCACATTGAATCTGTCCTAACGTGGTCCTTCTCACCTGCCATCTGGGTCTCCAATCAGAGCGTGGGACCACTTCAAGGACCTCCAGCAACGTCTTAGTGTCCTTTTTCATGCCCTCAGCTCCTTCTCTCCCATCCATGTCTGGCTTGGTCCGGTTTTAGCCTTTGTTGTTAAACGCCAAGGCCAATGCCTGCGCACAGGCTGCACGTACGAGCTGCACGCACGCATCCGTCCAGGTTCTTAGTGAGGGTTTGATGAGGAGACAAGACAGAAGGACAGGGTTTAGGCAAAAGTGCCATGCTAGTGAATCTTATTGGATGGAAACGAAGATGTTTTATTCTCTAGTTTTTGACGTTAGCACACCCCTACACCAACATGCATGTCTTTCAGTGATGTGCGGCTCCATACTGAACTATCGATACCAGATCTTTATGGTCTAATATCGATTACTTATCGATACTTTTGGTACCTTAGTTCAGGGGGTGTCCAAACTTATTCCACCAAGAAACACATACTGAAAAGTCATAGTATGCGAGGACATATGGATATTTATATTAAAAAAAAAAAACACTTTAGTATTTTATTATTAATTATTAGCGATAAGATTTCAGCTTTTTCTCATTACATATCAATTTTGTGCTCTTTTTTATTAAATGTTTACTGTTGTTTATTCCCCATGTAAGAGTAGAATCAAAATGATAACAATATGATTGTGTAACTGCACAACCTATTGTGTCAAACAATTTAACAGTGTTTATTATTGTTGTTGGAATTTTTCAAATTATTCAGGAGTTAATATTTTGTATTTTGATTAACTAAAATGTTTTTATATCTAAGTATATTTAATTTTATTTTGAGTGATTCTAATATTTTCGATCGGGGTGTCTAACATTTTTTCCACCAAGAACCACATACTGAAAAGTCAAAGTACGTGGGGGCCATGTGGATATTTATATATATAAAAAAAGACTTAAGTATGGTATTATTAATTATTAGTTATAAGATATCAGCTTTTTTTTCATTACATACCTATTTTTGTGCTCTTTTTTAGTACATTTGTACTGTTGTTTTTTCCCCATGTAAGAATAGAATTAAAATAACAATATGATTGTGTAATTGTTGTTGTAATTTTCAAATTATTTTCACAATTTCTTATTTTATATTTTTATTTTTTATTTTTTATTGTGAGTGCTTCTAATATTTTACATTCTGATTTTTTTGCTCTTTTTTTATTAAATTTTTACTGTTGTTTATTCCCCATGTAAGAATAGAATCAAAATAATAATATGATTGTGTAACTGCATAACCCATTGTGTCAAAAAAAGGTAATAGTGTTTATTCTTGTTGTTGGAATTTGACATTTTTTTCAGGAGTTAGTATTTTATATTTTAATTAACTAAAATGTGTTTATATTTTAAACATATTTTATTTTTGTTTTGAGTGCTTCTAATATTTTCGATCGGGGTGTCTAAACTTGTTTCCACCAAAGTTTAAAAAGTCAAGTATGGGGCAGGCGCGTTTTTATATCTTTTTTTTTTTTTTAAAGAAAATGCTAAAAACAGATACAATTATATATTGAAGACACAATTTTGTGTTATAGGTCAATAGGTATACTATTATTAATTATACATTTAAAAATGTTCTGCTTTTTCTTATTACATTTTGATTTTTTTATTCAATTTTTACTGTTGTTTTTTTTTTAGATAGATCTGTCATTTTTATTTTATTTTTAAATGCACAACTTTTAACATTTCAGCAGTCAAATCAAGTATATTTGCACAAATTATTGGTATCTACTTGGCAGCTTTTTAAATGTTTTAATATAATTTTATTTTAAAATATATGTGGTTGTTTTTCAATTCAAAAACATATTTTTACCAAATTTTTTTTATATGCCATTACTAAAAATACGTGCATTACCTAAATATATTGCAAGGATTGGGACTTCTATAACAGCAGTGTGCATGAAAAAGTATGCACAATGACTGAAAGAATGCAGAGTAGCATTGCTCCATGGATCATAGCAGACATCATCGACGTCCATTGCATCCGGTCTCTCCTAGAGGGGGGGTCACCCCCATATGCGGTCCTCTCCAAGGTTTCTCATAGTCATTCACATTGACGTCCCATTGGGGTTGTGAGTTTTTCCTTGCCCTTATGTGGGCTCTGTACCGCGGATGTCGTTGTGGCTTGTGCAGCCCTTTGAGACACTTGTGATTTAGGGCTGTATAAATAAACATTGATTGATTGATGATTGATTGACATATAGCAGCTAGGTTGTATATTTGTGGTCGTATTTCAACATTGTCCTTTAACATTCAGGAATTACCACACAAATTGAATATGTTTAGTGTGCATCTATGATGGCGTGTAATTTGATCATGAATCAAATTCGGATTCTCTAACCTTGTCGCTCTGCTGATTTCCATAATAGCATTAATGAGATCTGTGGGAGACACTCTGGACAGTTTCATTTCCAGGATTGTTTTTCCCCCCACGCTACTTCCTGGTCTCGCTCATCCTCTGAGTCAATTTCCTTTTCTTATTTCGTTCCCTTCTCTCTCTCCTCTACCGGATGATTGCTGACGTGAGCGTTTTTATGCAACATTCTGGAGGTGGATGCTTACTTTTGACATAGGCGTTGGAGACCCGGCCGTCCCAGCAGTCATCTACCTTACGTTCCCTGGCTCCTGCGGTTGTCTTAAAGCAAGCCTACGTGTCTTCGGGCCGAACCCCCCCTGTGACTCACCTCGTGTCTCCTGCATAACTTTGCCTTGTTGTTATTTGCAGTAAAGCGGAGTTTATCTCCCTTACAGGCCCTTTTAAATTCCCTCGTATACTTCCCGATTGCTCTTCTCCTTCCTCCTCCTACTTTTTCCACCTGCCTTACTCGGCCCTTGTGGCACTTAACGCACCTCCAATTTAAAGAAGTGGGCATGCTACAGAAAACTATTTAAAAAAAGAAAGCAATAACCAGTAACATGCATTGTTAAAGGAAGGCTTCATCAAAACCGAGTCTTCTCTAAATAACTTTAGGCAGAGTTGCAGATGTTTCTCTTTGTTTGTTTGGCTATAATCAAATATTAACAAATTATTTACACGTTTTAACTAGAGATGTCCGATAATATCGGCCGATCAATGCTTTAAAATGTAATATCGGAAATTATCGGTATCTGTTTCAAAAAGTAAAATGTATGACTTTTTAAAAGGCCGCAGTACGGAGTGGTACACGGACGTAGGGAGAAGTACAGAGCAGTTGCGTCTCCCAGTCATACTTGCCAACACTCCCGATTTTCCCGGGAGACTCACGAATTTCAGTGCCCCCCCCCGAAAATCTCCCGGGGCAACCATTCTCCCGATTTGCACCCAGACAGCAAAATTGGAGGCGATCGAAGGTCCGTAATATCATCGCTTACGTGCAGTGATTTCTCCAGATTCTCTGAACCTTTTGATGATATTACAGAGCGTAGATGGTGAAATCCCTAAATTCCTTGCAATAGCTCGTTGAGAAATGTTGTTCTTAAACTGTTCGACAATTTGCTCACGCATTTGTTCACAATTTCACGGAAGCTGCTTTCATACCCAATCGTGGCACCCACCTGTTCCCAATTAGCCTGTTCACCTGTGGGATGTTCCAAATAAGTGTTTGATGAGCATTCCTCACCTTTCTCAGTCTTTTTTGCCACTTGTGCCAGCTTTTTTGAAACATGTTGCCGGCATCAAATTCCAAACAAGCTCATATTTGCAGAAAGTAACAAAGTTTTCCATTTCGAACGTTAAGTAGCTTGTCTTTGCAGTCCATTCAATTGAATATAAATTGAAAAGGATTAGCAAATCATTGTATTCTGTTTTTATTTACCATTTACACAACATGCCAACTTCACTGCTTTTGGGTTTTGTATTAGGCCTTTAATTTTTGTGGGTCCATTTTTGTATTTTTGGCCCAATGTGGCTCTTTGAACGTTTTGGGTTGCCGACCCCTAGGCTAACTAAATACTTAAGAATAAACAACATGTTACTACCGTATTTTTCGAAGTATAAGTCGCTCCGGAGTATAAGTCGCACCGGCCGAAAATGTACAAAAAAGAAGGAAAAAAACATAAGTCGCACTGGAGTATAAGTCGCATTTTTTTGGGAAATGTATTTGATAAAAGACAACGCCAAGAATAGACATTTGAAAGGCAATTTAAAATAAATAAAGAATAGTGAACAACGTGTTATGTTTCACTAAAGGGGAGGTGACGGCAACTGACACCAGAGGGCAGTAATGTTGATAAATGTATTATATATATATACAGTCAATGTATATATAATAATAACAAACAATACTACTGAACTATATAATGGAGTGTGTGACCAAAATACAAGAGTGTGAGGTGTAAGACTATGTGTGTAGTTAGCTGAAGTGTGTGCTACCAAGTGTTGACGAGAGCGAACGAGGCAGTCCATGGGGCAGGCAGGTGATCCGGGGCGAGAGAGAGGCGTCAGAGTCCAGGGGCAAGCGAGGAGTCAAGGAACGAGGGAGGCAGTCGAAATCCAGGGCAACGGAAGGAAAACACTGCGGGCACAAGGAAGATGACAGGAGACAAATCAAGCACGGGGAAGAATGACGGAGAGAGCGCAAAAGAGAGCATAAAGCTTCGCTTACGGTTCACCATATGAGAACTAAGTTCCCGCCAGGATCCCTGGGTCCACTTGTCCTTTAAGCAGCTTGCCCTCATCAATTCCAGGTGTGCGGATAGCAGATTGCATGCAGGCTTGTCGCTGCGTGGGCGTGCTGCGCTCAGCGTGAGCGGGGGCGTGTCCGAGCGCGCTGTCAGCGGATAGAGAGCGCATGTGGGCGAGGCCCGCGGTGCGCTCGTCAGGACGAACAGATGAGGGCGCATTGGAATGTGACACAACAGGCTGAATAAGTGTACGTTATATGAGGCATAAATAACCAACTGGTATGTTAACGTGACATATTATGATAAGAGTCATTCAAATAACTATAACATATAGAACATGCTATACGTTTACCAAACAATCTGTCACTCCTAATCGCTAAATCCCATGAAATCTTATACGTCTAGTCCGCGGGCACCAGGTAGCCCGTAAGGACCAGATGAGTAGCCCGCTGGCCTGTTCTAAAAATAGCAGCACTTACCAGTGAGCTGCCTCTATTTTTTAAATTGTATTTATTTACTAGCAAGCTGGTCTCGCTTTGCCCGACATTTTTAATTCTAAGAGAGACAAAACTCAAATAGAATTTGAAAATCCAAGAAAATATTTGAAAGACTTGGTCTTCACTAACTGACAAAGAAACAGATAACAGATTTGGTGTCCAGTTCAAAGTGTGACATGATTTATTTAAAAATTTGAGAGTTGACTTTTGTATTTTACATGAGTTATTATTTGTACAAACATGGTGCAAAGTAATTCATGATTTGTTCAAAAATGTTAGTGGCTAGCTAGTTAAAATGGGATATTGTGATTTCACAAGACTGTCTTAGAAGTGATCATTTGAAAATGTTCAATTTGAAAAATGTGCACTTAGAGAAAATATAAAAATAAAGTGTTGCATATTGATATTTATCTGTTTCTATATATATTTATTGTGAGAAATCATTAAAATGATCAGTGTTTCCACAAAGAAAAATATCATTAATTATTAATTATAACATATAGTGAAAGGTAAATTGAGCAAATTGGCTATTTCTGGCAATTTATTGAAGTGTGTATCAAACTGGTAGCCCTTCGCATTAATCACTACCCAAGAAGTAGCTCTTGGTTTCAAAAAGGTTGGTGACCCCTGATCTAGTCTCTTACGTGAATGAGATAAATAATATTATTTGATATTTTACGCTAATGTGTTAATAATTTCACACATAAGTCGCTCCTGAGTATAAGTCGCATGAAAAAAACTGCGACTTATAGTCCGAAAAATACGGTACACGTTTTAACATTTGCTCCCCTTTGTCATCTTTACAATTTTCTACAGTGACATTCTTATCTCACTCAAGTGCAACAATAAGCTCTTGTCTCTCAATACCAAGATCTTAAAAAACAATAAATGGCATAAAATGACACATTATATATAACAATAATTTCTGGCTTCTGCTTTCAAAATGTCGGACACAGCGCATCTAGGGCGTGATCTACTAAACCCAAAAGCAGTGAAGTTGGCACGTTGTGTAAATGGTAAATAAAAACAGAATACAATGATTTGCAAATCCTTTTCAACTTATATTCAATTGAATAGACTGCAAAGACAAAACACTTAACGTTTGAACTGGAAAACTTTGTTATTTTTTGCAAATATTAGCTCATTTGGAATTTGATGCCTGTGGCAAAAAAGACTGATAAAGTTGAGGAATGCTCATCAAAGACTTATTTGGAACATCCCACAGGTGAACAGGCTACCTGGGAACAGGTGGGTGCCATAATTGGGTATAAAAGCAGCTTCCATGAAATGCTCAGTCATTCACAAACGAGGATTAACACGGCAGTAAAACGGTTCATCTAACAAAACAGAAGTCATCGTCATGGACCCATTCGCTGCGGAAGCTAGCTCTCCAGTCAGCTCAAAAGACTCAGTAACTCGACTGTAACATTTTGATGAATTTACTGAGAAATTTGTGAAACTGAAATAGTACAAAAATATATTAGTTTTAACTATGGATGGATACCATACAGAATCACAGTACTATTAATGGTTAAACCTTTTTAAATGGTTAACATCATTTAAAAAGGTTTCCCTTTAGGGCAGTGGTCCCCAACCACCAGGCCACGGCCCGGTACCGGTCCGTGGATCAATTGGTACCGGGCCGCACAAGAAAAAAATAAAATTAAAAAAATTAAAAAAATTAAAAAATAATTGTTTTTATTTTTATTATATCAACATAAACACAAGATACACTTACAATTAGTGCACCAACCCAAAAAACCACCCTCCCCCATTCACACTCATTCGCACAAAAGGGTTGTTTTTTTCTGTTATTAATATTTCTGGTTCCTACATTATATATCAATATATATCAATACAGTCTGCAGGGATACAGTCCGTAAGCACTAAATAAAAAAATGAAATAAAAATAACCCCCCCCCCCCCGGTCCGTGGGACAAATTTTCAAGCAGCTACAAAAAGGTTGGGGACCACTGCTTCAGGGGACCTGTTTTTTTTTGTCCCCATACCGTCAGAGGCCCCCTTAAAGGCCTACTGAAAGCCACTACTACCGACCACGCAGTCTGATAGTTTTATATATCAATGATGAAATCTTAACATTGCAACACATGCCAATACGGCCGGGTTAACTTATAAAGTGACATTTTAAATTCCCCGCCACACTTCCGCTTGAAAAAGCCTTTGGAGGATGACGTATGCGCGTGACGTAGCCAGTAGAACACAGGTATGGCTTCTCCGTTGAAGCCAATACGAAATAGCTGTTTTCATCATTATTCCACAGTATTCTGGACATCTGTGTTGGTGAAGCTGTTGCAATTTGTTCATTGCATTATGGAGAAAGAAGCTGAGCAAGCAAAGAAGAAAGTCGGTGCGAAGCGGAGTATTTTGCGAGGGAAGTCAGCAACACAACACAGTCGGTGTTTCATTGTTTACATTCCCGAAAGATGCAGTCAAGATCGAAGAACTCGGACAACAGAGACTCTTACCAGGAGGACTTTGACTTCGTTAACAGACGCAGACGCGATACCGTGAGTACGCTTCCAAACATTTGATCGCTTGCTATAACTAGCTCGAGCTAGTAGCTAGGAGCTAGGAGCTAGCATAACAAACACCTAGGTGTTTGTTATGCGGGATTAATTTGTGGCATATTAAATATAAGCCTGGTTGTGTTGTGGCTAATAGAGTATATATATGTCTTGTGTTTATTTACTGTTGTAGTCATTCCCAGCTGAATATCAGGTCCCACCCGTGCGCTTCCAAACATTTGATCGCTTGCCCGTACGTGCGTGTCACGTATGTAACTTTGGTTAAATATATAAGCTTTATGAACCTTGGGTTAGGTGAACGGTTCTTTGGGCTGAGTGAGTGTGTGCGTTGTGCAGGTGTTTGAATTGTATTGGCTGGTTATATAGACGGGATCCCGTCCATATTACCCGCTCGAGCTATAACTAGCTCGAGCTAGTAGCTAGTAGCTAAGAGCTAGCATAACAAACACCTAGGTGTTTTTATGTGGGATTAATTTGTGGCATATTAAATATAAGCCTGGTTGTGTTGTGGCTAATAGAGTATATATATGTCTTGTGTTTATTTACTGTTGGAGTCATTCCCAGCTGAATATCAGGTCACCCCCGCCTCTCACAGCATCTTCCCTATCTGAATAGCTTCAACTCCCCACTAGTCCTTCACTTGCACTTTCCTCATCCACAAATCTTTCATCCTCGCTCAAATTAATGGGGAAATCGTCACTTTCTCGGTCCGAATCTCTCTCACTTCATGCGGCCATCATTGTAAACAATAGGGAACTTTGCGTATATGTTCAACTGACTACGTCACGCTACTTCCGGTAGGGGCAAGCCTTTTTTTTATCAGATACCAAAAGTTGCAATCTTTATCGTCGTTGTTCTATACTAAATCCTTTCAGCAAAAACATGGCAATATCGCGAAATGATCAAGTATGACACATAGAATACATCTGTTATCCCCGTTTAAATAAAAAAAATTCATTTCAGTAGGCCTTTAAGGTGACTGTGTAAACAGAGCGATGTCCCCATTAAGTAAGCATTGCCAGAACACACACACACACACACACACACACACACACACACACACACACACACACACACACACACACACACACACACACACACACACACACACACACACACACACACACACACACACACACACACACACACACACACACTTTCACCTATCTGACGGTGCATATTCGGCGCAAGGAAAAGAGACGCCATTACGGCGAAGGTGAAAGAAGCCATAAACAGTGCGCAGATACAGCCAGGCCCGCTCTGCAGTCAATCACGGCGTCAGCCAGCGAGGTGGCCGCTTTTTTGCTCATCCCGCTTGTGAAGTGGCGGCAATGGCCGGCGGCGGTGGATGGATAGTGAGGAGGGAGGGGAGGGACGGGGGGGAAGTCGACGATGCGAAACACTTCCATCTAAGTCCTCCCGAAAATGATGGGGGCCCGTTATCGATGGTCGTGGATAAGTCACGGAGAGCGAGAGAGCGGCAAAGGGACCCGCGAGGTGATAACAGTCCCACACACACACACACACACACACACACACACACACACACACACACACACACACACACACACACACACACACACACACACACACACACACGCTTTAAAGCCAGAATCAACCATACCTTTGTCGTTTGTATTTCGAACCACACATTTATTCCACATACCGTTAATAAGTAATTATAGGTGTCAGACTGGCTGACTCACCTCGACGGTTTTTGACGTAACCGAACCTGAAGGTGAGCCAACGCTCGCCCATTTACTCCAAAATGACAAAATACTGTACTTTCATAGGCACCGACCGAGTTTTGTCGGTACTACCAGTTCCCAAAAATCACGTAAAATCTAACAGTACCATATTTCGATACTATTGATTAGGGTTGTACGTAGGGCTGCAACTAACGATTAATTTGATAATCGATTAATCTCTCGATTATTACTTCGATTAATCGATTAATAATCGGATAAAAGAGACAAACTACATTTCTATCCTTTCCAGTATTTTATTGAAAAAAACAACAGCATACTGGCACCATACTTATTTTGATTATTGTTTCTCAGCTGTTTGTACATGTTGCAGTTTATAAATAAAGCTTTATTAAAAAAAAAAAAAAAAAAATTAAATAAAAATAAAATGTATTAAAAAAATTTTAAAAAAAATTGCCTCTGCGCATGCGCATAGCATATATCCAACGAATCGATGACTAAATTAATCGGCAACTATTTTTATAATCGATTTTAATCGATTAGTTGTTGCAGCCCTAGTTGTACAGTATACAAATGGTACTGATGAATAAAAAACGGTACTATACTCTGTTTGAAAAGTACCGGTTCGCCATATTTTTTTTTAACAGGCACGACGGCGCGTCGTCACGTCGTGACATTGCTGGTTTTACGAGCAGAGGAGCATCTTCGGCAGCGCACAATCACTGAGTACTTACAAGCAGACACAGTATGTAGACAGAAAAGGGAGAACGGACGCATTTTGGCTTAAAAACTGACGATAAAGGTGAAGTTATAATACTGAAACGCCCTCAGGAAGAGGTGCTTTAAGACATGGCTAGCTCGTTAGCAGCTAATATCCATCCGCAATTGGCAGTGTTTTAGCTTTTTGTAAATCCCTAATCCTCGTCTCCATGGCGACAAATAAAGTAAGTTTCTTACAAGTATCATCCCTGCAGGACGAGGAATAGCTAAACATGCTTCACTACACACCGTAGGAGGATACAATAGCTCACCGGCGTCACAATGGTGTTTTGTTTCACAATATTATGCAAAAGCAACTTTTCTTACCTTCTGGTACCACCTGATGTGTATTTGAGATCTGCATAAGTCCTGAAAATTTGCGCACGTCCGCCACCGTAGTCGATAGGCTTCTTCTTTTTCTCTATCTTCTTGTTATGGGACATTCATCCTCTGCTGTTGCCATTTCTTTTTTTATTTTTATTTTTAATTTTTAAATGTCCTGCCCAGCTTCTCGGGCAAATCATATAGCAGATGTAGATGATCATATAGCAGATGTAGATGATCATATAGCAGATGTAGATGATCATATAGCAGATGTAGATGATCATATAGCAGATGTAGATGATCATATAGTAGATGTAGATGATCATATAGTAGATGTAGATGATCATATAGCAGATGTAGATGATCATATAGCAGATGTAGATGATCATATAGTAGATGTAGATGATCATATAGCAGATGTAGATGATCATATAGTAGATGTAGATGATGATATAGTAGATGTAGATGATCATATAGTAGATGTAGATGATCATATAGTAGATGTAGATGATCATATAGCAGATGTAGATGATCATATAGCAGATGTAGATGATCATATAGCAGATGTAGATGATCATATAGCAGATGTAGATGATCATATAGCAGATGTAGATGATCATATAGTAGATGTAGATGATCATATAGTAGATGTAGATGATCATATAGCAGATGTAGATGATCATATAGCAGATGTAGATGATCATATAGCAGATGTAGATGATCATATAGCAGATGTAGATGATCATATAGTAGATGTAGATGATCATATAGCAGATGTAGATGATCATATAGCTGATGTAGATGATCATATAGTAGATGTAGATGGTCATATAGCAGATGTAGATGCCCATATCGGCTGTTCAGATTTACTTTACAAAAGAGAAGTGTAGGATACTTCTCTTGTTGCCTTACTTGTATTTTGACTTTATCAAATGTATTTATATTATCATTTGGTGCAGCCGGGCCGGAGCAGGAGGGGATAGAAAGAGAGAAAAAGGAAGACCGAGGGGGGAATTGTGGGGACAAGAGGGGGATTAGACAGAGAGACAAAAACAACAACAGGAAACACAACAACAACAACAACAGAGCAACATCAGCAAATACGACATGTACAAATATGATGGTAAAAGTAATAGCAAATAAGCGGTTAGCGAAAATAAAAAATAAAAAATACAGAAATGACAATGAGCATTATTACACTAAAAATGGAGCAATATGAATACCAATAGAAATAGTGCTAATGATAATAAACAATACCAATACTTTACCTTTATTATCAACAATACAATTGTTCAAATGCAACAATACATATACGTAATGATAACTTGAGATACGAAAGAATGCAGAAAAATGGAGGGGAAGAAAGAGAAGCAACCTACATTAACCTTGTAGATTGTTATAGTAACAATAGGTTAAGCTTTGTCAGTGTGCCATGTGTTATACCCAGTTTACCCTAGGGCAACAACGTTAATATATGTTTGATGAAACGTGATTATGTGCATGAGTGTATGTGTGCATATGTACTTGTATATGTACAGTATGTGTATGTGTGCTTGTACAGTGAATGTATATGTACAGTATGTGTATATGTGTGTACAGCGAATGTATATGTACAGTATGTGTATACAGTATGTGTGTTTGAACAGTGAATGTATATGTACAGTATGTGTATATGTGTGCTTGTACAGTGAATGTATATGTACAGTATGTGTATATGTGTGCTTGTACAGTGAATGTATATGTACAGTATGTGTATATGTGTGTTTGTACAGTGAATGTATATGTACAGTATGTGTATATGTGTGTTTGTACAGTGAATGTATATGTGTAGTATGTGTATACAGTATGTGTGTTTGAACAGTGAATGTATATGTACAGTATGTGTATATGTGTGTTTGTACAGTAAATGTATATGTACAGTATGTGTATATGTGTGTTTGTACAGTGAATGTATATGTACAGTATGTGTATATGTGTGCTTGTACAGTGAATGTATATGTGTAGTATGTGTATACAGTATGTGTGTTTGAACAGTGAATGTATATGTACAGTATATGTATATGTGTGTTTGTACAGTGAATGTATATGTACAGTATATGTATGTGTGTGTTTGTACAGTGAATGTATGTGTAGTATGTGTATGTGTGTGTTTGTACAGTGAGTGTATATGTACAGTATGTGTATATGTATGTTTTTACAGTGAATGTATATGTACAGTATGTGTATACAGTATGTTTGTATAATGAATGTGCGTGTGGATGTACGAACTTTGAGTGTGTAAATATGTACTGTATTTATTTGTATATGTATGTGGGAGCGTAGGTACCTATGTATGTATGTGTGTGAGTATATGTGAATTTGCATGTACAATACATTTGACTCCCAGTGTGTGCGGGAGCCAGAGTACGGCCCCAGCCTCCCCGAGAACCCATCCCACAAACAGTAGGTGTGGTGCCCAGGGAACCAGGGGCCACCGCCCCCACGCAGCCAAGCCGGACAGCGACAGGAACCCCAGAGCCTGGCCCACCGTGCCGCCCACAAGGGCCAGCAGCAGGCCGCAGACAGACGCACCCGGCAGAGGACAAGGCACGAGAAAAGCAGGGGGCAGCCAGACCCCAAGCCAGCGAGAGACCACACCCCACACAGACAGAAAGGCGGGACGCCCCGCCCGAGGGGCCCGGAGACCTCCTGCAACCTGACGGGAAGACCGCCCCCGCCCCACCGGCAACAGGGCCCCCACGAGCCCCCCCCAACCCCGGAGAGCGCGGCGAGGCCAGCCCACGGCCACCCCACCCAAGCCGGCCGCCACAGGACCACCCAGCATGGGGCCACAGGAACCACCCACCCCACCCGCAGGGACCCCAACGATGGAGATGGAACAACCAGCAACCGCCCCGCCGAGTCCCCCCCTGAGGTAGGGGAATAAATAAATAAAATAAATAAATACATAATAATAATAATAATAATATTAATAAAATATATTTAAAAAAAAAAGAATAAATAAATAATTAAATGTATTTATAATAAAACAAAAAACAAAAAAAAACAACAACTTTAAAATCAATGTGCATTTCAGTGCGTGGAGTCAGTCTGTGGAACAACTTAGGGGACGAGTTAAAAACCTGTTCTAACATGATTCAATTTAAAAGACTGTTTAAAAAAGAAGTAATGAAGAGGTACGAGGAGGAAAGAGAGGGATGCCCTTAGCACAGAGCCATGAGAGAGAGGTGTATGGTCAGAGAGTGTTTGGGCCTACGTGTGTGTGTGTGTGTGTGAGTGTGTGTGTGTGTGTGTGTGTGTGTGTGTGTGTGTGTGTGTGTGTGTGTGTGTGTTTTGTCTCGCCTTGTCTTATCTCATAGTAACAATGGTACTATTGTATTGTTAGTGTATAGGAGCTTTTCTTGTTTTTGTTTGTATAGTATTGTTCTTGTATTATATTGTTTATGTGGAATGAGGGAGAGGGGTTGGGATATTATAAGCATTTGCTTCATCCAACCCCTTTTCAAGCCGTGCATAAATGTCTCTGCCAAAATGTAAAAAAAAAAAAGAAAAAAAAAGTGTGTTGTTGTACAGTGCAGGTTTGAAATAAATAATTCAATTCAATTCATTCATTCTTGTTTGGTGTGGGTTCACAGTGTGGCGCATATTTGTAACAGTGTTAAAGTTGTTTATACCGACACCCTCAGTGTGACCTGTATGGCTGTTGACCAAGTATGCCTTGCATTCACTTGTGTGTGTGAAAAGCCGTAGATATTATGTGATTGGGCCGGCACGCAAAGGCAGTGCCTTTAAGGTTTATTGGCGCTCTGTACTTCTCGCTACGTCCGTGTACACAGCGGCGTTTTAAAAAGTCTTAATTTTACTTTTTGAAACCGAAACTGATAATTTTGAAACCGATACCAATAATTTCTGATATTACATTTTAAAGCATTTATCGGCTGATAATATTGGCAGTCAGATATTATTGGACATCTCTATTAAAAACTAACAACATACACTACCGTTCAAAAGTTTGGGGTTACATGTAAATGTCCTTATTTTTGAAGGAAAAGCACTGTACTTTTCAATGAAGATAACTTTAAACTAGTCTTAACTTGAAAGAAATACACTCTATACATTGCTAATGTGGTAAATGACTATTCTAGCCGCAAATGTCTGGTTTTTGGTGCAATATCTACATAGGTGTATAGAGGCCCATTTCCAGCAACTATCACTCCAGTGTTCTAATGGTACAATGTGTTTGCTCATTGGCTCAGAAGGCTAATTGATGATTAGAAAACCCTTGTGCAATCATGTTCACACATCTGAAAACACTTTAGCTCGTTACAGAAGCTACAAAACTGACCTTCCTGTGAGCAGATTGAGTTTCTGGAGCATCACATTTGTGGGG
>NC_084741.1:72244029-72259029 GCF_033978785.1 Entelurus aequoreus | reverse complement strand
ACATACTGTTATGCTAAAAGTTTTAAGTGTTGTACGTGCATATAAATGTTTTAAATTATTTTTTCCTGTAAGGTTATATTTCTCCTCTTTAGTTGAGAAGAAATGTTGTACATTCTTTGGTAGCAGGTTATAGATTGCTTTGTACATCATTTTAGCTGTTTGCAATTTTACCAAATCACCAAACTTTAATATTTTTGACTTAATAAATAAAGGGTTTGTATGTTCTCTATATCCAACATTATGTATTATTCTAACTGATCTTTTTTGTAACATGGTTAACGAATGTAGCGCACATTTGTAGTTATTTCCCCATATTTCTGCACAATAAGTCAGATATGGTAACACTAGTGAGCAGTAGTAAAGAAAACGAGTTGGTTCTTTATTCGAATCCCTTCCCACGTACAGGAAATGCCCTGTGGGACCTGCAATGTTATGCCCATTTGATTGTAGACTCTTACTGACACCTTGTGGCGATATGAAAATACTACTCGTCATTAGTTTGGGCACTTCCGGGTTGAGACAATTGAGAAGTAGACAAGTTGTGTTAGCTTTTACAAGCCTTGGAAAAGATACATCTGTAAGTAAACTGTTTAACTTGTTTATGTAAGTCAATATTAAGGTAGAAAGTGTTTAAGTTTGATACTAAGATGTTTATTAAAAAACGATTTTTGTGCACCGTTTCAATGGATGTTTTGAGGACTTAAAATGGCTGCCAGTCGTGTATTTCCACCATCGAAATAGTTTCAAGTATTTGTTTGATGATAGTACTGTATATTTGTGTGAAGCTAATATTTACATATTGTGTATTACATTTCAGTATGTTAATTGAATCACATAGCTTATACATTTGTCATTGTGTGTATTTCAGTCTAAAAAAAAATAAAAATAAGTGCAAGACAAAAGTAAAGATAGGAAAAGACAAAGCAAGATCAACAACAATAAAGAGCCTAAATGGATGAATCTGCTTTGGATTGTTTGTTAGCTGTCTGCCAAGTTGTATAAACTCAACACGTATAGTGAGGGCAGAACAGGCAATATGCAATTATTGCCAGGCTTCGCTCTCATGTAAGGGGGGAAGATCTGTTGATTGATGACTGTGGTGTTCTTAGTGTCATAGTGTGTGTAGTTAGTATGTTCCAATAGCAGCAGAAGTGCACTTTTTGGAGAGCTGTATTATTTTCTGTTTTGTGCCAAGGGACTGATTTTATTTAACACTATATTATTATTTATACACCTATAGTGATCACAGAGACAGGTTGTTTTTGTGTTACTGTATATATTAGTTTTTCTGAAAAATCCCACTTAATATACTTTGGGTAACAACAGTCAATATTTTTTAATTTTTTTTAATTTTACGGGGGTAACAGTGAATATTTATTTATTTTATTTTATTTTTTTCTTATAAAATAAAAGTGAGCTTTTGTTAAACCAAATATTGTGTTTTTTTCCATATACAACAACCTATCTGGATTCGATAAGAGAATCGATAAGGAATCGGTTCTATAAGAGGATTCGAAAATGCGCTCGAACTCGATAATTTCTTATCAAACATCATCCCTAGGCGGGCGGGGTTTGGTGGTAGCGCGGATGTATATTGTAGCCCGGAAGAGTTAGGGATGCAAGGGATTCTGGGTATTTGTTGTGTTGTGTTTATGTTGTGTAACAGTGCGGATGTTCTCCCGAAATGTGTTTGTCATTCTTGTTTGGTGTGGGTTTACAGTGTGGCGCATGTTTGTAACAGTGTTAAAGTTGTTTATACGGTCACCCTCAGTGTGACCTGTATGGCTGTTGTATGCCTTGCGTTATCATTAAACCAGTTAATTGATCATACGACGTGTCAGCATTTCTTGACATCTTCGAGTAAAGATCATCGTTAAACCCGCCCAACGCTACATTATTATGTAACTGGGCCGGTACGCTAATTGTATGGAGGAAAAGCGGACGCCTGGACAGAATGCGGCTGTTAAGGGGTGAAGGTTTCAGGTGAGAGAGGACGTTAAAGGCAGTGCGCTGCAAAAAGTTAGTGTTCAAAAACAAGAAAAAAATACAATAAAATTAGGGGTATTTTATTTGAACTAAGCAAAATTATCTGCCAATAGAACAAGAAAATTCAGCTTGTCAAGACTTTCTAAAACAAGTAAAATTAGCTAACCTCAATGAAGCCAAAAATAGCTTAAAATAAGTATATTCTCACTAATAACAAGTGCACTTTTCTTGGTAGAAAAAAAAAGAAGAGACCTTTTTGCTCAGTATGTTGAAAAATATTCTTAAATAAGTAAATGCTAGTGCCATTATCTTGACATAATGATATGTGTGTGCTTAGTGAGAAGAATGATCTCATCAGGCAGAAAATAAGCAAATATCACCCTTATTTGACATATTTCATCTTACTTAGATTTCACTTTTTGCAGTGTGTCTTTAAGGCACGCCCCCAATATTGTTGTCCCGGTGGAAATCGGGAGAAATTCGGGAGAATGGTTGAATCGGGAGATTTTCGGGAGGGGCACTGAAATTCGGGAGCCTCCCGGGAAAATCGGGAGGGTTGGCAAGTATGTCCCGAGCCCTTTAAAGGGCAAAGGAACCAATATTTGTCAACTTAAAGGTCCCCTTTTTTTTTACGCAAAAGTGACTTTTTAGCGATGTTCTTACCATACTTGCCAACCCTCCCGTCTGCATGTCAACATCTCGGCCGGTGCCACACCCACAAAATGCCCAAGCAACCATTTCCACATCAACACCGTATGGAAAAAACTAGTCAACAACAGAAGGAGATAACGTCCGCAGGAACCTACCACATAGCGAAGGACATACACTATTTGATTTCCTGTTATGCAGCTCTTTTTTATTTGACACTTATTGAAATATCTTGTGTGACATCATGCACAAAAGTGCACGTTGTTTGTTTTAAACTATTGTAGTGGCGTTCTGTACAAAAAGTGCACTTAGATTTAGTGTTGTTTTGATATGTCATCTTAGTGACATCATGCACAAAAGTGCTCTAATAGCTCGTTTTAAAAAGTCTCTGACAATCTTGCACTTTCTAAAATGGAAATGACATGAATGTTTGTGCCACTGCTTAATAACTGTTTCATAAATGCACTTTTAGTTGTGATTTCTCTCTCTGCATGAAAGTTTAAAAGTAGCATATATGAATGCAGTATGAAGAAGAATGTTTGAATGTAGACACATAGAATCATCATACTGCTGTGATTATATGCATCAAGTGTGCATTCAAAGCTAAGGCAAAATATCGAGATATATATCGTGTATCGTGACATGGCCTAAACATATGGAGATATTAATAAAAGGCCATATCGCCCAGCCCTCGCTCATAACATAACATATCTCAAATCACTGTTTCCTCTTCAAATAATTTGATATCAAATCAATCCCCCCAAAAAACACCACAATTTTAGCATTTAACATGCTTTTAAAACAAATCTTTAGTAAGGCATATTGTACCAATAAGAATGTACCACCAACAACTACAGTCGTTTCATATAGTAAAATAATAATATTATACAGCATTGGAGAGCGGTATCTCCTTTCAGCTGCATCTCTGCCAAACACACCATCAGCAGCTCCTCCTTATTTTCATGTATAAATGTCCACCGTTTAAAAATGATTTCATCATCGTTGACTCATTCAATTGTATGTAAATTATCAAAAAACTTTCCGTTCTGAGTTCCCAATGAACAGACAAGAGGCTGTCTTTGTTGCACCAAGCAAAGGCTTGGAAAATTCCATTGTGTACGATGGGAGGAGACGGGATGGGGGTTATCTATTGTCATCGAAGACCTGCCCAGGCTGAAGCCAGGACCAGCCCAAGCCCGAGGCATCTTTTTCTTTTGTGTTAATGTGACCCAAAACAATGACTGTTTACATACTCCCCATTCCTTCGGAAGCAGATGTTTGTGTGTAAACATGGAGTGTCCAAATAAAGGAGGAGACGTAAACCTTTTTCGTCAGAGCGTGGGTGACACTGTAAGAGGTTACCGTATTTTTCGGAGTATAAGTCGCTCCGGAGTATAAATCGCACCGGCCGAAAATGCATAATAAAGAAGAGAAAAAACATATATATATTTGGGGAAATTTATTAGATAAAAGCCAACACCAAGAATAGACATTTGAAAGGCAATTTAAAATAAATAAAGAATAGTGAACAATAGGCTGAATAAGTGTACGACGCATAAATAACCAACTGAGAAGGTGCCTGGTATGTTAACGTAACATATTATGGTAAGAGTCATTCAAATAACTATAACATATATAACATGATCGCTAAATCCTATGAAATCTTATACGTCTAGTCTCTTACGTGAATGAGCTAAATAATATTATTTGATATTTTACGGTAATGTGTTAATAATTTCACACATAAGTCGCTCCTGAGTATAAGTCGCACCCCCGGCCAAACTATGAAAAAAACTGCGACATATTGTCCGAAAAATACGGACAGGTCGACATATTTTTCCTCAGTTGAGCAAAATTGAACTCTGCCTCTGTTTGATTCTTTGCTTCTGGTCTTGTTTAATAGATGTCATCAGTGTTTGAAACTGACACTGGCTATCGAACTGCAATAAGGTAACCCGAGCGAAAGAGACACTGGATATTTTTGGGTTGGATTTTATGGGGTTCAAACTGACATTCGCCAAAATCTTGCCGGGTTATGTCGGAAACTTGGGGCGAAACTCTCCAAGCAGAACGTAGCGGAGGAATAAATGGATGCAGACATCAAAAACAAAGTCTATATTACAGTTTAAGGTCGGGTTTTAATATGTCGGTGATCTCTATTTGCAATATTTATGACGCTAAATGCGCCTGACAGAAGCAAAATAAAGCGGCTAGTATATTTGACACAGCTCTTGCATTGGTCGTCATTATCTTCTTGCTGCGGGATTGACAAGACGTGATAATGGAGATGCAGCGCTGGCCAACTTTTTAATAGTTGTGGGGTTTTTTTAGTGTCTATTTCCCAATAACTGTCCAAGTCGGGTTTACTGCATAGAAACACTTTAATTGGCCGTGTGACAAAAAGCCTTATTACCCCATGAAACAAGAGTCCATTTTTTTTTGCCTGGTAAAAGATGAAATTATATTATATGATATTGGCATCATCCCTCTGCCACCATTAAAAGAAAACTCAACACAAGGACATTTTTATTGCTTTCTGGCCAGGGAAGTCTCACTGGCATTCATCCTATGACTTTTTCGGGTCACGCTGTAAAGTTTGCACGCACAAATGCATGCAAAAAGTGCATAAATAAACCCACGAGCGAAAGGTCATGCAATCAGGCTCGCTGACAGACATTCTCAAATGCACCTGAGTGTAATTACCAAGGTTTTGGGGTCCTTCAATGTGCACTCGTGTCGTCCATTAGCACTTGGCGTGGCTGAAGCACGCATTGAAAGACCTGCTGAACCTTTTGATGATATTACGGACCGTAGATGGTAATGATGAATTGTGCTATAAACCTGAATTAAAGTATCTATCTATTTATTTATGTATCTATCTAATTACCAACATTAACATGGTAGGCTTAAATATTCATCAAAAATAGGGAAGTTTTATTTAAGAAGTCTATTTAATAGTTTTGGCCAATTTAGCGTTAACCACAGTTTGAACAGTAACACTGTGTTTGAATATTTAATTAAGTGATTATTTGGCATAGCACTAGATCAGAAGTGTCAAAATCGTTTTCACAGTTATGTTTAGCCCCAGAGGGCCGTTTCTAACAGTGAATACTTTTATTACACAATTTTTATGCATTTTTTTTGTAGATTTAAAAAAAAAAAAAAAAAAAAAAAAAAAAATTTGGTAAGTTGCAATAATTTCACCTCAAAATGTAGTGTATATTACTGCAAATGGAAAAACAGTACTGCTGTTTTTTTGTTTAAAAAGGCAGCTCAGTTGCCAGAATTTTACTATAAAATTTCCTTTTTTTTTTTTAACTGTAAAAAAAAAAAAAAGACATTTTACAGTAAAATGTTGGCACCTGAGCTGCCAGTTTTTATTTGTATTTTAAACCGCAAATCCACAACTGTAGATTTTTTGGTGTATTACTGTAAATGCCAAAACGGAACCACAGTTTATTACAGTGAAAAAAAGTACTATTATTTTTTATCATTTAGAGACAAATGCTGTAAAAAACACAGTAAATTTGACCATGAACTCTATTGCTACTTTTACATTGCACAATTTGATGGATAACTTGCTTTTGAAATCATTATTATTAGTGTTTTTGTTTATTTAAAAAAGGGTTTGAATGTTTGATTATATATTTTTGCATAATTAGACAATATATAATTACATGGAGTACATATATTTTTTTCCTCCCAAAATAGAAAGAAAGAATACTTTTATAGTAAGAGAAGTTACAGTACTTTATTGATACATATTATTTCCAGGCTTTGGCATACCACTAGATCAAAGGTGTCAAAATCGTTTTCACTGAGGGCCACATCACAGTTATGTTTGGCCCCAGAGGGCCGCTTCTAACAGTGAATACTTTTATTACACAATTTTTATGCATTTTTTTTGTAGATTAAAAAAAACAACTAAAATGTAAAAAAAATATGTTAAGTTGCAATAATTTCACCTGAAAATTTAGTGTATATTACTGTAAATGGAAAAACAGTACTGCTGTTTTTATGGTAAAAAAGGCAGCTCAGTTGCCAGAATTTTGCTGTAAAATGAACTTTTTATTTTATTTTTACTGTCAATAATTTTTTTGTTGTTGCAATTTTACAGTAAAATTTTGGCAACTGAGCTGCCAGTTTTTTTTAAATTTTTTAACCACAAATCAACAAGTGTAGATTTTTCGGTGTATTACTGTAAATGCCAAAACGGAACCCCAGTTTATTACAGTAAAAAAAAAGTACTGTTTTTTCATTCAGAGAAAAATGCTGTAAAAACCACAATAAATTTCCCAATTTTACCATGAAATCTATTGCTACTTTTACATTGCACAATATGATGGATAACTTGCTTTTGAAATTATTATTATTAGTGTTTTTTTTCTATTTAAAAAATAATTTGAATGTTTGATAATATTTTTTTGCGTAATTAGAAAATATTTACGTTAACATAATTTGTGATTACATGGAGTACATATATATTTTTTCCTCCCAAAATAGAAAGAAAGAATACATTTAGTAAGAAAAGTTACAGTACTTTATTGATACATATTATTTCCAGGCTTTGGCATACCACTAGATCAGAGGTGTCAAAATCGTTTTCCACATCGCAGCTATGTTTGGCCCCAGAGGGCCGCTTCTAACAGTGAATACTTTTATTACACAGTAAATACTTTTATTTTGTAGATTAAATGCAACAACTAAAATGTAAAAAAATATGGAAAGTTGCAATAATTTCACCTGAAAATTTAGTGTATATTACTGTAAATGGAAAAACAGTACTGCTGTTTTTATGGTAAAAAAGTAGCTCAGTTGCCAGAATTTTACTATAAAATTTCCTTTTTTATTTTTTTTAAACTGTAAATAAAAAAAAATGCAATTTTACAGTAAAAATTTGGCACATGAACTGCCAGTTTTTATTTTTATTTTAATTTTTGTAACCGCAAATCGACAACTTTAGATTTGTCGGTGTATTACTGTAAATGCCAAAACGGAACCAAAGTTTGTTATAGTAAAAAAAAGTACTGTTTTTTTCTTTTAGAGAAAAATGCTGTAAAAACCACAGTAAATTTCCCAATTTTACCATGAAATCTATTGCTACTTTTACATGGCACAATATGATGGATAACTTGCTTTTGAAATTATTATTATTGTGTTTTTTTCTATTTAGAAAATAATTTGAATGTTTGACAATATATTTTTGCGTAATTAGAAAATATTTAAGTTAACATAATGGAGTACATATATTGTTTTTCCTCCCAAAATAGAAAGAAAGAATACATTTAGTAAGAAAAGTTATAGTACTTTATTGATGTATGTTATTTCCATGCTTTCCAGGGCCAAATAAAATGAAGTGGCGAGCCACACCTGGCCCCCGGGCCTTGAGTTTGACACCTGTGCACTAGATGGCGCCTGCATACTCATTTTTTACTTGGTAATATTTGTCTGATGATCACGAGCTGCTTGCTTGGTTTAGAAGCAACATGCAAGCATAAAGTCTAAGAAAAAACCACAATCTGAGGTTATTGCGCATGGTCGTCATGGCTCGTGTGTGACTTTGTTGTCAACTTTTTAGCGCACATTTAGAAATGTCAGGTGCAGTTCCAGCCTTAGTGTGATGTGATGGAAAGATTAAGGCCTTCCAATAAAACATCCCCCCGAGCTCAAGTTCCCGCCGTGATCTTATCCTCTCTTTTTGGCAGATTGCGGTAAAAAAAACAACATTTTCACTCGGCCATCGAGGTCTTTTGGGTGTAGCGTTGGAAGGAGTTTGGAAAGCTTCTAGTTAGTTCATTTGTTTAGTTCCAAATTTGGACTTAGAGACAAGTCATTTGGACAATAATGACAGCTGAATGACCCCAAAAGGGACAAGCGGTAGAAAATGGATGTATGGATGGACTTAGTTATTGATGAAAAAGTGTTTTTTTGGTTGTTGTTTTTTGCAATTCTGATGAATTTCAGCAGTTGGAATGGAATCAGCCAGTATAGTTCAAGTTCAAGTACCAATGATTATGCAGTAACATATTGTGTCATTTATCATTCTATTATTTTGTCAAAATTATTAAGGACAAGCGGTAAAAAATGAATTATTAATCTACTTGTTCATTTACTGTTAATATCTGCTTACTTTCTCTTTTAAAGTTAAACGTTAAAGTAGCAATGATTGTCACACACACACTAGGTGTGGTGAAATGTGTCCTCTGCATTTGACCCATCACCCTTGATCACCCACTGGGAGGTGAGGGGAGCAGTGAGCAGCAGCGATGGCCGCGCCCGGGAATCATTTTTGGTAATTTAACCCCCAAAACTCCAACCCTTGATGCTGAGTGCCAAGCAGGGAGGTAATGGCTCCCATTTTTATAGTCTTTGGTATGACTCGGCCAGGGTTTGAACTCACGACCTACCCATCTCAGGGCGGACACTCTAACCCAGGGGTCACCAACCTTTTTGAAACCAAGAGCTACTTCTTGGGTACTGATTAATGCGAAGGGCTACCAGTTTGATACACACTTCAATAAATTGCCAGAAATAGCCAATTTGCTCAATTTACCTTTAACTCTATGTTATTATTAATAGTTAATGATATTTACACTTAATTGAACGGTTTAAAAGAGGAGAAAACACGAAAAAAAATGACAATTCAATTTTGAAACATAGTTTATTTTCAATTTCGACTCTTTAAAATTCAAAATTCAACCGAAAAAAAGGAGAGAAAAACTAGCTAATTCGAATCTTTTTGAAAAAATTAAAAAAAGAATTTATGGAACATCATTAGTAATTTTTCCTGATTAAGATTCATTTTAGAATTTTGATGACATGTTTTAAATAGGTTAAAATCCAATCTGCACTTTGTTAGAATATATAACAAATTGGACCAAGCTATATTTCTAACAAATCATTATTTCTTCTAGATTTTCCAGAACAAAAATTTTAAAAGAAATTCAAAAGACTTTGAAATAAGATTTAAATTTGATTCTACAGATTTTCTAGATTTGCCAGAATAATTTTTTTGAATTTTAATCATAATAAGTTTGAAGAAATATTTCACAAATATTCTTCGTCGAAAAAACAGAAGCTAAATTGAATAATTAAATTAAAATGTATTTATTATTCTTTACAATAAGAAAATGAAACATTACTTTAACATTGATTTAAATTGTCAGGAAAGAAGAGGAAGGAATTTAAAAGGTAAAAAGGTATATGTGTTTAAAAATCCTAAAATCATTTTTAAGGTTGTATTTTTTCTCTAAAATTGTCTTTCTGAAAGTTATAAGAAGCAAAGTAAAAAAAATAATGAATTTATTTAAACAAGTGAAGACCAAGTCTTTAAAATATTTTCTTGGATTTTCAAATTCTATTTGAGTTTTGTCTCTCTTAGAATTAAAAATGTCAGGCAAAGCGAGACCAGCTTGCTAGTAAATAAATACAATTTAAAAAATAGAGGCAGCTCACTGGTAAGTGCTGCTATTTGAGCTATTTTTAGAACAGGCCAGCGGGCTACTCATCTGGTCCTTACGGGCTACCTGGTGCCCGCGGGCACCGTGTTGGTGACCCCTGCTCTAACCACTATGTCACTGAGTCGGTATAGACAGCTAATGCAAATGCTAATCTGTGTTTCCCATGCGGCCCGCCACAAATAAACCAGGACATTTGGCATCTCTTCGTGTTTTGTGTTTTAAATATTTAAAATGTAGTTTTTTTGGTATGTTTGCCCTCGTTCACAAACACATTACCACGGGACTGTCTGTGTAGCTTGCCGCTCCAACGCCGCACGGTAGATGGTATCGTATCACATCTTATACGCACATACCACAGCGTTACAATACATCTGCTAACCCGGGGGTCAGCAACCCGCGGCTCTAGAGCCACATGCGGCTCTTTACTCCATGAAGCTTTTTCAAAAATGTATGGAAATGGGGAAAAAAATGGGGTGAAAAATATGTTTTTTGTTGTAATATGATTTCTGTAGGAGGACAAACACGACACAAACCTTCCTAATTGTTAGAAAGCCCACTGTATAATAGGTTTGTGTTTATGAGAGTTTTTGGCGAGCGCCGTTTTGTCCTACTAATTTCAGCGGCCCTTGAATTCACCCTTGTGGGGACTGTGACTCAACAGTTTGTTTACATGTACAACTTTCTCCGACGCTGCCACAGAAAGACGTGTTTTATGCCACTCTTTCATTGGCTCATTTTGTCCACCAAACATTTTATACTGTGCGTGAATGCACAGAGGTGAGCTTTGTGGATGTTATTGACTTGTGTGGAGTGCTAATAAGGTATATTTTAACATTGGAAAACATTAGTAAAACTTCTGAGAGGGTGTAGTGGCCAAAAGGTATAGATGTGTGTCCAAGTTAAAGGAAATTTGCAGGCTGTCTTTGTCGAACGGATTTATTACAAGCATCGGTAATATTGCAATATTTTCTCGTAAAAAATATTTTCTTTTGATATAAAATGATTAATTTTTAATGCAAAATGGTGACATTTGTCGTATAAAATTCTGACTTTTATAACAATATTGCCAAATTTTTTGTTGTTGTTCTTGTAAAATAGTGATGTTTGTTGAGTAAAATGATAACTTTTGTCATCATTTTGCCAAGTAAAATTCCGATTATTATTATAATATTGCCCACATTTTTAAGTTTTCTTATAAAATTGTGACTTTTGCCGAGTAAAATTACGACTCCTTTCATAAAATTTCCAAAATGTTAAACTTTTCTTGTAAAATTGCGACTGTTATTAAGTAAAATGTCAACGTTTATCATAATATTGCACACATTTCTTGTAAAATGTTGACTTGCGTTGAGTAAAATGACGACTTTTATTATAACACTGCCAAAATTCAAAGTTTTTCTTGTGAAAATGTGACCTTTTTCTTGTGAAATTCCAACTAATTTTTTCACAACAAGTTTTTTTTATATTTGCATAGTATGTATATATTATTAATGTTGTAAATACAAATATTTATATATCTAGAAAGGGTGGTCCTAAAGAGTAAAATGACAACTTTTATGAAGTTTTTCTTGTGAAATTGTGACCTTTTTCTTGTGAAATGATGATGAAAGGATTTTAAGTGCGCTCTATAGTCCGAAAAATATGGTAAACACAACTAAAATAAAGTGAAAAATACTCGCCTTTGAAAGTAAAGAGACATACATGTTTTTAGGGTGAGATACTGTCATCTACTGGCTTTTTATAGGTACCGCTCTTAGGAATTTATGGGTTCTCAAATAGGAGTGTGCCATTTAAATGCCAATCATTAGCCATTTAGTGAAGACAAAAGAAAACGTTTTACATTCATGTCATTGAGAAACTACATCGCTGACAATACTTAAACGGTAAAAGTACCTAAAGCTGGTGTATTGATGTTCCACGCCGATGGATGGCAGAAATTGACCTTGAGTGTGTAGAATATCAAAGATGTGGACCCAAAGCACCCACTTCTTTGTTTTCAGTCTAATAAATCAGATGAAAGATAGTTACGCCTGTGCATTTTTACTCAGGATTTCTTCATTGGAGTGTATTAATGTGTTTCAAGAGATGACGTGGGTGTTTTTGTGTGGGTATTATCTAGGTGTGTGTGTGTGTAGCCATTTTTCTGTTTTGAAACGGCACAAAGAGGCCGTGGTGGGAGTAAGTTAGAGCTCAGCCCGGAGTGCCGGTGGGCCGAGATGGAGCGATACACGAGTAGAGCCACTATAAAGAGTGTTAATTAAAAACAGCCAGTGAGGTACGAGAGATAAGGGCAAGTGCAGAGAAAATATTTATCTGTAAATATTTTGTGTGTGTGTGTGTGTGTGCGTGCGCACACACAAACACACATTCTTGTATTTCTTACCTTCTTGAGACCTCCGAAAAATGCCTACCTCTTTAGGGCAACCCTTTCTAGCTATATAAATAATAAATAATAATATAAATAATAAATAATAAATATTTGTATTTACAACATTAATAATATATGCATACTACGCAAATATAAAAAAGCTTGTTGTGAAAAAATGAGTTGGAATTTCACAAGAAAAAGGTCACAATTTCACAAGAAAAACTTAGAATTTTGGCAGTGTTATAATAAAAGTTGTCATTTTACTCAGTGCAAGTCAAAATTTTACAAGAAGGGTGTGCAATATTATGATAAAAGTTGGAATTTTACTTAACGGTCGCAATTTTACAAGAAAAGTTTAAAATTTTTGCAATTTTATGAAAGGAGTCGTAATTTTACTCGGCAAAAGTCCCAATTTTATGAGAAAACTTAAAAATGTTGTCGATATTATAATAATAATCTGAATTTTACTTGGCAAAATTATGACAAAAGTTACCATTTTACTCAACAAACATCACAAATTCACAAGAAAACTTAGAATTTTGGAAGTGTTACAATAAAAGTCATCATTTTACTCAACGCAAGTAAAAATTTTACAAGGCATTTGTGCAATATTATGATAAATGTTGGAGTTTTACTTAATAACAGTCGCAATTTTACAAGAAAAGTTTAACATTTTTGCAATTTTATGAAAGGAGTCATAATTTTACTCGGCAAAAGTCACAATTTTATGAGAAAACTTAAAAAAATGTTGGCGATATTATAATAATAATCGGAATTTTACTTGGCAAAATTATGACAAAAGTTACCATTTTACTCAACAAACATCACAATTTCACAAGAAAACTTATAATTTTGGCAGTGTTACAATAAAAGTCGTCATTTTACTCAACGCAAGTCAAAATTTTACAAGACATTTGTGCAATATTATGATAAACGTTGGAGTTTTACTTAATAACAGTCGCAAGTTTACAAGAAAAGTTAAAAATGTTTGCAATTTTATGCAAAGAGTCGTAATTTTACTCGGCAAAAGTCACAATTTCATGAGAAAACTTAAAAAAATGTTGGCGATATTATAATAATAATCGGAATTTTACTTGGCAAAATTATGACAAAAGTTACCAATTTACTCAACAAACATCACAATTTCACAAGAAAACTTAGAATTTTGGCAGTGTTACAATAAAAGTCGTCATTTTACTCAACACAAGTCAAAATTTTACAAGACATTTGTGCAATATTATGATAAACGTTGGAATTTCACTTAATAACAGTCGCAATTTTACAAGAAAAGTTAAACATTTTTGCAATTTTATGAAAGGAGTCGTAATTTTACTCGGCAAAAGTCACAATTTTATGAGAAAACTTAAAAATGTTGGCGATATCATAATAATAATCGGAATTTTACTTGGCAAAATTATGACAAAAGTTATAATTTTACTCAACAAACATCACAATTTTACAAGAACAAAAAAAAAAAAATTGGCAATATTGTGATAAAAGTCAGAATTTTATATGACAAATGTCACAGTTTTGCATTAAAAAAAGTAATATACTATGCAAATATAAAAAAGCTTGTTGTGAAAAAATTAGTTGGAATTTCACAAAAAAAAGGTCACAATTTCACAAGAAAAACTTTGAATTTTGGCAGTGTTATAATAAAAGTTGTCATTTTACTCAACGCAAGTCAAAATTTTACAATAAATTTGTGCAATACTATGATAAAAGTTGGAATTTTACTTAATAACAGTCGCAATTTCACAAGAAAAGTTAGAAATTTTGGCAATTTTGTGAAAGGAGTCGTAATTTTACTCGGCAAAAGTCACAATTTTATAAAAAAGCTTAAAAATGTTGGCAATATTATAATAATAATCAGAATTTTACTTGGCAAAATTATGACAAAAGTTATCATTTTACTCAACAAACATCAAAATTTTACAAGAACAAAAAAAAAAAGAGGCAATATTGTGATAAAAGTCAGAATTTTTGACAAATGTAACCGTTTTTCATTAAAAAAAGTAATCATTTTATATTAAAAGAAAATTTTTTTTTTACGAGAAAATATTGCTATATTACCGAAACAGAAAGAACGTGAGAAATTGCTCCTAATTTTATAAGAAAAAAGTCGACACATTGTGAGAAAAAGACTGCTTTAAGTAAAAAAAAAAGTTATTTGAATTTTTAGTTTGTAATTGGTTTATTTTAATTTTTTTAAATTAATTTTTGCCAAAGGGGGCGCATTTCAATTTCTTACACACACTTGCTATTACATATGTTGACCAGAGGGGGAGCAATTCAAATTCTTACACACACTTGTTATTTCATATGTTGACCAGAGGGGGAGCACTTTTAAAACCGATTTGAAAAATCCCTCCTTTTTGGGACCACCCTAATTTTGATAGATTTCACCACCAGGGGTGCAAATGAGACTTTCTCTATTTGATGCAATTGTTATTCCGTATTGGGACCATGATTTCGGTCCTAACTTGTTCACCGGTCCTCATTAGAACTTTTCCTTGTTGATGTCTCAAGAAGGGTAGA
>NC_084741.1:72231529-72239029 GCF_033978785.1 Entelurus aequoreus | reverse complement strand
GTTATGTGGGCAGCTACTGTACCTAAATGCTGTAATAATTATAGTGCTGCAAAGACACAGGCATGTATGTGTGTATTTATTCTCTGACCTGTGGCCTCCAGCACTGTCATCATAGCCTTTCTCCCTGCGGTCCACACAAACAAACACATACCATCCTTAAACCCAGCCGAGCGCTACGGGGGCAAAGCACCTCCAAGACACCAAATCTCCTCTTTTTTTTTTTTTTTTTTTTTCATCTCCCCCCTCTCAGATCTTTTGAATTTACCCTCTCTGCTAAATCCTCATCTCCATATTCATAGACAGAGGGGCCTCTTCAAGACTATCTGAAATAGGGCCTGCAGCATCTTCTTGTTTGTGGCTCTCCACACGGAGAGGAGGGAAAAAAAGTCATTTCCTCTCGCTGTCATGCATGGAGGTGTGCGCCTATGTGGAAATGCAAGGTGGCGTGGCGTGTTTGGATGGAGAACTGTTCTGTCAGCTCTTAAAGGCATGTCTCCGCTTCCAAAGTCTTGTAAAAAAAAAACACACCTTCAAATTGCGATTATTGGCGAAGAAAATGGCTTGTCTCAAGTACGTGAATTATCCTGACAACATGCGTCGAGAAATAGCTGGGAAAAAATAAAAAATGACAGATGGATTGTTTGTGTGGGCTGAATACTCTTTTGTGTTGGGACTGAATGACTGAAAGAAACACACAAGAGCATGTGAAATATGTATCACATATCAGCGTGCTGAGTATTCAAGTGTTCTGAAACAACAACACAAAGAGCTGTCAAAAGATCAAAACACGGGAGCAACTCGTGAACTGAAAATAATCCTGTCTATTTTACATTATGCATGGCACATAAATAACACTTGATGCTATTAATAATTGTCCTCGTGGGAGAAAATTATAGCACATTTAAGAATTTACTAGGAAGAGTGAGGATCCTAATGTTATACGTTTTTTTTGTTTGTTTGATCTGAATAATAAATATACATTTTACACAATACAGTAAGGATTATGTTCAATTGTAATTTTGGATTTTACAAATGATATTTATTAGAATCGCTGTATTTTTCATCCATGTTTTAGAAACTACCGTGTTTTCCGGACCATAGGGCGCACCGGATTATAAGGCGCACTGCCGATGAATGGTCTATTTTTTTTATATAGCTTTTTTCATATATAAGGCGCACCGGATTATAAGGCGCACTGCCGATGAATGGTCTATTTTTTTTATATAGCTTTTTTCATATATAAGGCGCACCGGATTATAAGGCGCACTGCCGATGAATGGTCTATTTTTTTTATATAGCTTTTTTCATATATAAGGCGCACCGGATTATAAGGCGCACTTCCGATGAATGGTCTATTTTTTTAATATAGCTTTTTTCATGTATAAGGCGCACCGGATTATAGGCCGCGTTAAAGGAGTCATATTATTATTAGAGATGTCCGATAATATCGGCAGACCGATATTATCGGCCGATAAATGCGTTAAAATGTAATATCGGAAATTATCGGTATTGGTTTTTTTATTATCAGTATCGTTTTTATTTTTTATTTTTTATTTTTTTTATTAAATCCACATAAAAAACACAAGATACACTTACAATTAGTGCACCAACCCAAAAAACCTCCCTCCTCATTCCCACAAAAGGGTTGTTTCTTTCTGTTATTAATATTCTGCTTCCTACATTATATATCAATATATATCAATACAGTCTGCAAGGGATACAGTCCGTAAGCACACATGATTGTGCGTGCTGCTGCTCCACTAATAGTACTAACCTTTAACAGTTAATTTTACAAATTTTCATTCATTACTAGTTTCTATGTAACTGTTTTTATATTGTTTTACTTTCTTTTTTATTCAAGAAAATGTTTTTAATTTATGTATCTTATTTTATTTGATTAATTTTTTTTAAAAAGTACCTTATCTTCACCATACCTGGTTGTCCAAATTAGGCATAATAATGTGTTAATTCCACGACTGTATATATTGGTTGATATCGGTATCGGTTGATATCGGTATCGATAATTAAAGAGTTGGACAATATCGGCATATCGGATATCGGCAAAAAGCCATTATCGGACATCCCTAATTGTTATCATTTTTTTCTAAATGTAAAACACTTCCTTGTGGTCTACATAGTTTTGTGGTCAAATTGTTGCACAGATGATGTTTTACAGTATAGTAGAATTTCTGACCTTTGACCTATATTTCATGTCTGTCAAGAATGTATGCTCATTTAATTTCTCTTCTATTCTGTGTCCCCGGGTGTGGGACAAAAGTGAATATTAAGTCGTGCCAACCTGTCTACAGAATGTTTTGATTGTTGAAGTATGATTAAGGAATCCAAGGATGTTGCAAAAACAAATGACGCACGAGAAAGAACTGTGACGCACGAAGCAACAGATAAAAATGGCAGGAGACCGGGACTCGAGAGAGATTGCTTTTGTGTGTCCTCCGGAGGACGTTTGTGTGTCTGCATGGACAGCTCAATCTGACTTGATAATGGGTAAATCAACTTTTTGTACTAAATTCACTTTTGTTGCTGTTTAAGCTCTGGACAATCAACCACAACAGACCATCTTCAAGTTGGTTCCGGATGCGCCGTTTTGTGGGCGGTCTTATTTATTTGGCTCACCTTCGGCAGCGTCTTCTCCCCGTCATATTTGTTGTAGCGGTGCAGCGTGCAAGGACGGGAGTGGAAGACGTGTCAAAAGATGGAGCTAACTGTTTTAATGACATTCAGACTTTACTTCAATCAATAACGGAGCAGCATCTCCTCATCCGCAAACAACACCCGTTAAAAACCGTCTGACCGGAACTCTCTAATAACTAAAGTTCCTTGGGTGAATAATGTAAACTCACTACACCGGTATGTTTTAGCGCTTTCATGGCGAGTTTACTGACATATATAAGTAAGAACTTGACACTACTTTATATTAGAAATGGCAACAGCAGAGGATGAATGTCCCGTAATTGAAGATAGAGAAAAAGAAGAAGCTTATCGACTACGCTGTCGGCACGGACTACAAAGGCGGAGGCGCGCAATTTTTCAGGATTTATGCAGATCCCAAATACAGATCAGCAGATACCAGAAGGTAAGAAAAGTTGCTTTTGCATAATATTGCGAAACAAAACGCCAGATAATATGTCTTACCTTATACACACACCATAATAATACTCCTATGTTGAAGCACATCAAGCGGTGCGGCTTTGTAGCTTACCAAAGTCGTACTAAAACATATTGATAGATTTTTGAGCGCCGTGTGTAATGTTCAATATTTCCAATGGAACATAAACATTTTGGTGTTGTTTACTTAAACCATATTGCCATCATTTTGCAGTCTACACGTATCTCTTATGTTTGACTGCTATCTACTTGTCACACTTATCATTTCACCATGTAACAAAAAAATAGCTTCGAGGTAAGCAAAACCAGAATGATTCCATACATTAGGCGCACCGGGTTATAAGGCGCACTGTCGAGTTTTGAAGGAAAAAAAAGATTTTAAGTGCGCCTTATAGTCCGGAAAATACAGTATCCTTAGAATTCATATTGTTTTTATTTTAATGGAAAAAAAAATTAAATGTATATAAAAAGTGCATTTACATGCTGGTCACTCTTCTGGCAACCTACTAGCATGATGGAAAAAACGTAAAGTTTTTGTATATACATTGTTTTATTCTTCATTTGATCTAATTGCATTATTTATTTCAATATTTAAAACAATTTTTTTTATTAATTTTTTTATTTTGTATTTCACCACTAGATTTTTTTTTCATTTTTTTTTTTTTCAATACTTTTTTTATTAAAATAAATTGTAAAATTTCATTAATATATATATTTTTTACCGTATTTCTGGACTATAAGGCGCACTTAAAATCCTTTCATTTTCTCAAAACTCGACAGTGCGCCTTATAACCCGGTGCGCCTAATGTACGGAATCGTTTTGGTTGTGCTTACCGACCTCGAAGCTATTTTATTTGTTGCATGGTGTAATGATACGTGTGACCAGTAGGTGGCAGTCACACATAAGAGATATGTGTAGACTGCAATATGACTCACGTAAACAACACCAAAATGTTACATTGAAAATAGAACATTACGCACAGCGCTCAAAAATCTTTCAAAATGTTTTAGGAAAATACGGTAATGACTTTTTATCTAAGTGTACTTAATTGTTCCTATTTCATATTATTAGTATATGTGGATTATGACCAACATGTTACATGTCTAGAATGGATTACCTACCACTGGCTTTGATAGACGCATGGTAGGAAAAAAAATATCTGAGCAAACATTGAAGCATTTTTCAAAAAACTCCACATCAAATATCTCGAACCAAAAACATAAAAAAAACTGTTTTAAATGTCAACACGTCAACGGAATGTTGCAGCTAATAAAACATGGCATCCTTGGCGTATGTAATTGAACTTGTGCAGAAAAAATGATGGGTCACCAGTTTTGTTACCTTCACAATGTTTTTTCATCTTCATAATTTTGCTTCTGCAACTGAGGGCAATGCAAGCTTCATTGGGCAAAAAGCAACAGTGGCTTTTGTCCTGTTGAGCATGCTTCAGAGGGACCTCATTTTGAAGTGTCCTTGAGCAAGTTGTAAAGATTACCGGTACAAGATAAACCACAGCAAAATGACTGATGGTTCGTAATACGTTTTTTTCAATTTTGATTATGGTAAAACTGTGGAAAACTCACAGAAACAGCTCACGTCCTATTCGCTAGATAGCGTAAATCAGGGGTCACCAACGCGGTGCCCGCGGGCACCAGGTAGCCCGTAAGGACCAGATGAGTAGCCCGCTGGCCTGTTCTAAAAATAGCTCAAATAGCAGCACTTACCAGTGAGCTGCCTCGATTTTTTAAATTGTATTTATTTACTAGCAGGCTGGTCTCGCTTTGCCCGACATTTTTAATTCTAAGAGAGACAAAACTCAAATAGAATTTGAAAATCCAAGAAAATATTTTAAAGACTTGGTCTTCACTTGTTTAAATAAATTCCTTGATTTTTTTTACTTTGCTTCTTATAACTTTCAGAAAGACAATTTTAGAGAAAAAATACAACCTTAAAAATGATTTTAGGATTTTTAAACACATATACCTTTTTACCTTTTAAATTCCTTCCTCTTCTTTCCTGACAATTTAAATCAATGTTCAAGTACATTTATTTGTTCTATTGTAAAGAATAATAAATAAATTGTAATTTAATTCTTCATTTTAGCTTCTGTTTTTTCGACAAAGAATATTTGTGAAATATTTCTTCAAACTTAATATTATTAAAATTCAAAAAAAATATTCTGGCAAATCTAGAAAATCTGTAGAATCAAATTTAAATCTTATTTCAAAGTCTTTTTAATTTCTTTTAAAATTTTCGTTCTGGAAAATCTAGAAGAAATAATGATTTGTCTTTGTTAGAAATATAGCTTGGTCCAATTTGTTATATATTCTAACAAAGTGCAGATTGGATTTTAACCTATTTAAAACATGTCATCAAAATTCTAAAATGAATCTTAATCAGGAAAAATTACCAATTATGTTCCATAAATTCTTTTTTAAATTTTTTCAAAAAGATTCGAATTAGCTAGTTTTTCTCTTCTTTTTTTTGGTTGAATTTTGAATTTTAAAGAGTCGAAATTGAAGATAAACTATGTTTCAAAATTTAATTGTCATTTTTTTCGTGTTTTCTCCTCTTTTAAACCGTTCAATTAAGTGTAAATATCATTAATTATTAATAACAACATAGAGTTAAAGGTAAATTGAGCAAATTGGCAATTTATCTAACTGTGTATCAAACTGGTAGCCCTTCGCATTAATCACTACCCAAGAAGTAGCTCTTGCTTTCAAAAAGGTTGGTGACCCCTGGCGTAAATGCTTAACATGAATACAAGACACTTTAACGTTTTAAAATAAAACTTGGTTAAAAGACGATATTCTGTGTATTAGTACTTTTTGAGCACATTCAACAATATTGAAAGAATTTTGGTCACAATGAAAGACATTTTCATATTTTTGACATCCGGTAATCATCAGAAATCTTTAACATTTCAAGTCCTAATTACAAACATTTGTATTAATAAATGTGGTATGTTTTTCGCACACAGACACTATAAAACATATCAAAACAGTTGTGCCAGAGTCTTAAGTGCAACATAAAAATGTTCAAATGTATCAGGAATTTGTTAACACTGAAGGCAGCTCAAACTTATTTCAATGCGATGATTATGTCTTGTTTTTTAATTGTAGAACATGTTGGTTCCAGGCAAGCAAAATGACACTGAGGCCATTAGAAACCTTGCACAAACAATCGCTCAAAATCCTTGACCGAAAACCACAACACCACCATCACCGTTTAGTTCTTTAAAAATATAGACTGTTCAATTTTGCTAACAATCGAAGATTAGCATCAAAACGAATGGCCCATCGAATCGTAAATAATTAAGAATGTAAATAATTCAATGTATATACTCTGATGATGAACTTGCATGATGACTGTATTATGCTGATAGTATATATTTGTACCATGAATTGATTAACGTGGACCGACTCAAACAAGTTTGAAAAACTTATTCGGGTGTTACCATTTAGTGGTCAATTGTACGGAATATGTACCGTACTGTGCAATATACTAATAAAAGTTTAAATCAATCAATCAATCCTAAATAACACTGCACCAGCGCCACTTAAGCATTTTGTCCAGTTTACATCTGCTGTGACAACTAGAAACACACAAGCTTCCACCAGTGGGCAGTGTAGCGTACCCACATGTAAAACCTCTTTTGCACAATCAGCCTTCTCATATAAAAATGATAAAGGAATGGAACGACCTCACAACAATCACATCTGTCACAACATGACGAGAGCATGTATTGTCTATGTGTTATGATGTAAAGGAGGGGTGGTTGTAGTAGTAGTAGTTGTGGTTAGTAGTAGCAGTTGTAATAGTGGTTAGTAGTAATTGTTGTTATTATTTGTAGCAGTAGCAATAGTGGTTATAGTAGTAGTAGTTGTTGTTTGTAGTAGTTGTAATATTGGTTAGTAGTATTAATTGTTATTTGTAGCAGTAATATAAGTTGTAGGTAGTAGTAATAGTTGTTGTTTGTAGCCGTAGTAATAATGGTTAGTAGTAGTAGTTGTTATTTTAAGCAGTAGTAACAGTGGTTAGTAGTAGTAATTGTTGTTTTTGTAGCAGTCATAATAGTGGTTAGTAGTAGTAGTAATAGGGGTTAGTAGTAGTAGTTGTTGTTATTGTAGCAATCATAATAGTGGTTAGTAGTTATAGGGGTTAGTAATAGTAGTTGTTGTTATTTGTAGCGGTCATAATAGGGGATAGTAGTCGTAGTTGTTATTATTTGTAGCAATAGTGGTTATAGTAGTAGTAGTTGTTGTTTGTAGCAGTTGTAATAGTAGTTAGTAGTATTAATTGTTATTTGTAGCAGTAGTAATAGTTGTTAGTAGTAGTAGTAGTTGTTGTTTGTAGCAGTAGTAATAATG